>NC_056732.1:237892663-238192663 GCF_019279795.1 Protopterus annectens | reverse complement strand
CGGAATATCGTTTCCACCAGTTGGATGTTCACAGACAGCTACGTTTTTATTTGCAACGGACCAAAGAATTTTGGAAGTCAGGCCAGTTGTTAGTTTCTTTTTCTGATTCCAGATTGGGCTTACCAGTTTCTAAGGTGACATTGTCTAACTGGATTTCGAGTTTCATAGCTTTCATCTACAGTTCGGAGGGCAGACCTGTACCCCACAGGATCAAGGCTCACTCTACCAGGTCTCTGTCTACCTCTGTAGCCTTTCAAGCCAGGGTACCAATTGATCATATCTGTGCAGCAGCTACGTGGGCTACCCCTCACACCTTCATTACTTATTATAAGTTGGATTTGGCTTCTAGGGGTAGAGCATCCTTTGGCTTCATGGTGCTCAGGAGTATTTTCCAATGAGCCACCCAAGAATAAGGCGCTAGGGATGCTGTTCCATATGTAAAAATGAAGGTGAGATTGGACTACCTAACATAAAGAAGTTATGTACTCACCATAACGTTCCATGTTGGTAGTCCATCTCACTCTTTATTTTTACTAACCCACCCTCCTGCCCCCATCCTGGAAGATCTGGAGGTAATACTGTAAATTTCTTGGTTGGCGACCCTTTAGTATTGGTTTGTTGGTTAGGGGTTTCTCTTATTTCTAGTGAGCAGCAAACAAGAACTGGGGATTGCACTGGTGCACCATGGGATTTCTGCTTAGCCATGAGCCAACCAGAAGTCTTTGAGCTTGAAAATCAGCCGAGCCAGAGCCAAGGATCGGTTCTGAACCCATATGTAAAAATGAAGAGTGAGATGGACTACCAGCATGGAACGTTATGGTGAGTACATAACTTATTTTTTTATTCATACGAAATTAAAAATGGTGTAAAGTTCTGTTGGTTGTATTTGAGAGGTGTAATATCTTGGAACATGGGTCAATATAGTCATATCACCACATTTTGATTGAACTTGCAATAAGTATCTGCCTGCTAAGTAATTTGTGTATGTTTGTTTACTAACTGTGGACAGTGGAATGATCCTTAACTGACCCATTTAAGTTATAGGCTTGAAGTCATAACAAAAAAAAATGAGAAATGTGACACGTGACCACAGAAATAAATATGATGGTCAGCCCAATGGTGCAGGGGCAGGGCATCCATTTGCTCCACAGGTGAAACTAAACTGAGGTGTAGGTAGGCCTGACCAGGGGGAAGATGGGGTGAAACAGACACTGGCCAGCCCTCTTATCCCAGGGTGAGATTTTGGGGTAGTCCGATATCTGTGCCATGTTTGCTAGAGACCAGGTGCTTCAGATGTCATCCATTTAATTTACAGGGTGGTGGTAGTGATGCCTCTGATGTCATTGCATTAGCCAATCCCTAAGCTAGGGGCTTTAACCAGCAACCATAAGGGTAATGGCATCTGGTTCAGTACACACAACTCCCCTTAGATCCTCTTCTACCAAGACTGCAGCCGAGTTACTATTAAGCTTGATGTCCTGAGTAGTCTTGAGTATCCACCTGGCAAAGGTTTTCATTAGGGATGTCTGGAAGGGAGAAATCAGGGAATCTGAGGTTTATGTGAGCATGGAAGCCAAGACAACAGCTGAAGGGCTGTATGGTGCTGGGAGGGGAGTAGAAAATATGACAGATTTATATAGATCAGAATTAACATTGAACAGTTTCAAGCTAGCTATTCATAGAGGTTGAACTCTAACATATGTATTGTGTCTAAGCACAGAATAAAGAATTCAAGGAAGAAGTAGAAGAGAAAAAAAAGCATTAAGAATCACATGCATTGTTTATGCATATGTGCAGAATGGGGATTTTTGATTAATATATTGCGTATAGGCCACAACAGTGGTGGAGAGGAATAAAGCCCTGACTACAGCCCAGCCAAACCTGGTTCAGTTAGCAGCTCGGGTGACTGATGAAATGGCAGGGAAGGGATGGGTGTGCCAATACAAGGTGGGAGGGCACTTGTTGATTAGCTCCTTAAGGGGAAGTATGGTCCAAAGAGGGGAGTTTCCCCTCACATGTAATTTAGTGTGGGGATGGAGGAAGGGAGTTGATAGGTCATTCATAAACATCCCCTAGATGGAAGCACAGACCAGACAAGCCCCAGAACCCCCTCAGGATCTGTGACCAGCCCCAGCAAAAACAGAGCAAGTTGGGGGGGGGTAAGGGAGTAGCTGGTAGGCCCAGTAAGAGATTTTCTTTTGTAGTCATTTTAATAGTTCTTCAGTGCTGTCTTCTGTTACATGTCAGTGAGTCCCACAAACTGGATCCAAAGATGACTAACACATGGTGTGCAGAAGAAAGGATTTTTGTAGACCTGATAAATATACAGGCATTGTTGGCTTGGGATAGAAGTGGAAATGGGGTTTGCTTTAGTGACATCCTGTGATTTAGTGGAGAAGTAATGTAACTATGTATGATTTTGTGGTTAAGGCAGATGAGGATTAACTCTGATATTTTTACCAATAGCTAGTTGTCTCACTAGAGAGTAACACAGTGGGTTTCATTTTTAGTTGAAAGGAGGCAAAACTGACATTTTATTGAAGAGAAGCTGCATGTCTTTCGATTTATTTTCAGAAGCAGAGGTGTGCAGTAGTAGGACGTACTGTTTCTCCGACTCCAAGATATTTTTTACTTACAGCATGCTTTCTTTCAGGAGAGAGGAGATGTGTGATTTTATGGCATGAAAAAAGTGCTGCGTGTATTTTAGCTTTCACATTAGTGATGTATTGTGACATATATGTAGGCTTGGATCCAGGGATATAAAAAGTGTACACACCCCTGTTAAAATGCCAGTTTTTTGTGATATAAAAAAATGAGACCACAATAAATTGTTTCAAAACTTTTCTGACCTTTAATGTGACCTATAAATTTGTACAGTTCAATTGAAAAACAAACAAATCTGTTGGGGGAAAAATATAAAAAATAAAAACCATACAATACGGGTAGTGTTGTCGCCTCACAGTAAGACGCTGTCCGGTTCGACTCTTAGTTAGAGCATCTTCTGCGTGGAGACATGCGTGAATGGGCGTACCTTCGTTGAAGGTTGTGCGTCAGGAGTGGCAACTCGGTACATAAAAATCAACTGCCAATCATTAGAGGACCGGAGTTCCGCTGTGGCGACCCCTAACCGGGAAAAGCCGAAAGTCACAACAACAGTACGCTGGTTGCATAAGTGTGCACACCCTTAAACTAATACTTCGTTATATGTGCACACCCTTAAACTAATACTTTGAAGCACCTTTTGGTTTAATTACAGCATACAGTTTTCTTGGGTATACACCTGTCATCAATTAAAGAGTCTCTGATTAACCCCAGATAAAGTTCAGCTATCCCTAGTAGGATTTTCCTCACATTTACTCAGTTGCCTGCTACAGCAAAAGCCATGGTTTGCAGAGAGCTTACAAAGCATCAAAGGTATCAGTCAGGAGAAGGGTACAAAAAAATTTCCACAGCATTGGATATACCATGGAACACAGTGAAGAGAGTCATCAAAAAGTGGAGAAAATATGGGACAACAGTGACGTTGCAAACAACTGGATGTCCCACCAAAGTTGATGAAAAGACGAGACGATAACTGGTTAGGGAGGCTGCCAGTAGGACCTCTACAGCAACACTGAAGGAGCTTCAGGAATTTCTGGCAAGTACTGGTTGTGTACTACACGTGACAACAATCTCCCATATTCTCCATATGTCTGGAGTATGGGGTAGGGTTGCAAGATGCACAGAAAAACATCCAGGCCCAGCTAAAATTTGCAAAAGAATACATCATCTCCCAAACGTATGTGGGAAAATATGTTATGGTCTGATGAGACCAAGGTTGAACTTTTTGGCCACAATTCCAAAAGGTACATTTGACGCAAAAACACTTCACATCATCAAAAGAACACCATCCTCATGGTGAAGCATGGTAGTGGCAGTATCATTCTGTGAGGGTGCTTTTCTTCAGCTGGAACTGGGGCTTTAGTCAAGGTGGAGGGAATTATGACAGTTCCAAATACCAGTCACTTTTGTCCCACAACCTTCAGGCATCTGCTAGAGAGCTGAAGATGTAGGAATTTCACCTTTCAACATGACAATGACCCCAAGCATACATCCAAATCAACAAAAGAATGGCTTCACCAGAAGAAAATTAAAGATCTGAAGTAGTTTACTTCATTTGATCTTCAACCTTTGGGTATTCGGATCAGATCCGAGATGGCCTCATTACCAGCATCTGATCCGAGCTCCAAGCTCCTCCCGTACCCATAATGCCCCTCCATCTCCTTCCTTCCCTCAGATGTCCATCGTGCATACAGCTGCAGTCATAACAGATGGGTTCTCCTGCTGTCAGGCGGGTCCTCGGTCGTCCGAATTCCAAAGTCTAGGTCCGGCGTCGGTTGTCGTCGCTTCTTCCCTGACGTCAGTGCGACAGGGGTATAAAGGAACCAGCTGACACCATTTTCTTCAGTCTTTCTTGCCGCAAGGTGCCCGAAGCAGAAGCAGTTCGCAAGTGCCGGTCGGCCAGCTCCTGAGATTACGAAAATTTGGAAACCGAAGTCTTCTTAAAAGCTAAGTACCCCGTTGGTGAAACGTTTCTTGCCTCAGACCGATGTCAGACAAAGTTAATAATTGTATTTCTTGTGGGAAGCAAATACCGCATAAGGATTTCTATTCCCTCTGTATACCTTGTTTAGGCCCAGACCATGACGTCTCGGTCTGTCGCTTTTGTGCTACATTCAACAAACGCACTATTAAGCGTCGGGCGGAGTTCGCCCAGCATTATTTTGGGAAAGCATTTAACTATACTATGTCGTCGGATACTCTGACTACGGTTTTGTCTAAAAAATGCAAAGACAAGGACCGACACACGAGGTCCGCAGCCTTTACCGACACCACACCAAAGCTGACTACACGTGATCCGGTTCTCAGCGAGGCACCTACGCAGCCCCTGACTACCGAAGACACTTCTTTGACGGTGTCTCCTGTGCCCAAGGTCGCAGGCTCCTCGGCCCACACCCCGACTACAGATACCGAAGCCACTCTTGGCGTTGAATCTCAGAATGTGGACAGGTCCACCTCCACTCAAGGTGTCTTCAGACCTTCCTCCTCTTTCTCCATCAAGGCTTTCACAAAGTCTAAAGCAACCATGCACTCTAAGAGACCAGCTACACAGGGCCCATCTCCAGGCCCCATGCCTAAGAAACAGATGCTTAAAATGGCTGAGGATTTATTTACTCTTATCAGAGGTTCTCAGCCCCCACCGGACAAAAGGCCCAGAGTGGAGGAAGATTCCCCCTCCTCTGATCAGGACTCCATTATTTCAGAGCATTCTGATGATCAGGAACTTCTTACTCCCCTTTTGAAGACTCTGATGAGGAGGAGTCCATCCCTTCTGTCCCCCCCCCCCCAGAGGATTACTCATTTGGGGAAACTTTGCATACCTTAAGGGAACACTTCCACTGGGAAGGCCAAGATTATTCAGATTCCAAGAAAAGGCTCAGGGAATTTCTCTTGCTACCTCAGCACAGGCCTCTGGCTATACCTCCTGTCTTGGACATCCTAGATGATGTTTACTCTGAGGCTTGCCTTAACCCAGACTCTCTACCTCCAGCTCCAGTTAAGCCTGACAGGTACTACAGGGTTCCTGACTCACACCAATTTCTATACAAAAGCCATGCTGCTGACCCAGAAACCATCTCACAGGGCCCCAAGGGAGTTAAGGCCTCCATTGCTAAAAATCCATTACGTTCAGAGAGAGACTCCAGATCCTTAGAAAGGTGGGTAAAAAAGGTATATACCTCGGCTACCTCATCCATGAGGGCCTTAAACTATCAGTTTCATATGCTAAAATACCAACAGTTTTTGTTATCACAATTGAAAAATAAAATGTCACAACCTGAACAACCAGACTTGAAGGAGTTGTAGGATTTGATGCATAGTGCAGAACAAGTGGGTAAGCATACCTTACAATGTGGTTTTGATGCTCTAGAGGCCTCATATAGAGCTGCTGTTACAGGATCAGTCATACGTAGGCATGCCTGGCTCAAGGAACAAGCCTTGCCTGATCATGTCAAAGCTAAATTACTAGACGCCCCTCTTCAAAAGGATGTACTATTTGGTGCTAATGCTGAGGAGGTGTTAAGGAAAATGGAGGAAAAGGCTAAATCAATGCAAACTGTGAAAGAATTTCTACAGGTACAACCCCCACGTTTTAGTAGAAATTGGCCTTCCAAAAACTGGTCCTTTCCTGCCACGGACAGACCTCAAAGAGGCAGATACAGGCGCCCAAGGGGCAGAGGACAATCCCAAGGATCGTTTAGAGGCAGACAATGGCAAGCTACTACACAAAGAGGTGGTGAGTATAGCTCGCAATCTTTCAGAAAGCAAACCCAATGACTTTCCCCTTTGCATGCCAACCAAGTCTCAAATGGAAGCCCCCTTAGGAGGAAAGCTGGCATTATTTTCAAAAAATTGGCATATTGTCACAAAGGACAAATGGATCCTGGACATTATAAACAGAGGCTACAAATTCCATTTTCACACCCTTCCAAAAATGAGAGGCATGCCAAACCTGCCACACAATCAAAGGGCAGAGGCACAAAGGCAAATTACAGATCTCATAAACATGAAAGCTATTCAAGAGGTACCTACGCACGAACAAGGTCAGGGTTTTTATTCCAGGCTATTTCTGGTGCCAAGGAAGGGAAAAGATTGGAGACCTATTTTGGACCTATCCATCCTAAACACATTTCTACTCGTACCAAAATTCAAGATGCTCACTCTACAGCAACTTCTTCCCATGCTGGGCAAGGAGTCTTGGCTGGTAACATTGGACCTCAAGGAGGCATACCTGCATGTCCCAATCAGACAAAATTGCAGAAGGTACCTCAGGTTTCTTGCAGGTTTAACCCATTATCAATTCTCTGCATTGCCCTTTGGCTTATCTACTGCGCCCAGACTATTCATGAAATGCCTGGCATCAGTAATTGCCTACTGCAGACTTCAAGGGATACAAATATACCCCTATTTGGACGACTGCCTGATCCAAGCGGACAGCAAGCAAATTCTTCTGAAACATCTGGCTTATGTAATAATGTTGTTGAACTCTCTGGGATACACAGTCAACAAAAAGAAATCAAGGCTAATGCCCTCTCGGAAGATAATTTTCCTGGGTGCCAATTTGGACACAAACACCCAGATGGCCTACCTCATGCTAGAGAAGCAGGGGCAACTAATTCAATACTTCAGAACACTAGCAAATTGCACCAGGCTGACTGCAAGGAAAATCCTGCAGGCTCTGGGATTCATGGCATCTTGCATCTTACTAATCCCATGTGCAAAGCTGCATATGAGGAAACTACAATGGTACCTGAAAAACATATGGTCTCAACACAGCCACAGTTTGGAAACAATAATACCACTAATTCCATGGCTGCGAAAGGAATTTCTGTGGTGGGCTCAAGCATGTCAAACAAACACAGGTTTTCCATTCAGCAAGCCTCAAGCAAATCAAGTCATCACAACAGACGCCTCGGACTACGCTTGGGGGGCGCACATGACCGATTGGTGCATTCAGGGCAAATGGTCCCAAAACGAAAAGCACCTTCACATCAATCAAAAAGAAATGCTAGCAGTAATAAATGCTATTATAGCTTTCAAGGACCTTCTACAACCAGGTCAACTATTGATAAGAACGGACAACACCACAGTTATGTGGTACATAAACAAACCGGGAGGAACACATTCTTACCCCCTATGCAGACTGGCCATGTCACTTTGGAACATGGCCATGGACTTACAAATGGAACTTCAAGCACAGTACTTGCCAGGCAAGGAAAACACGCTGGCAGACAACCTAAGCAGGAATATGACAGATCCACACGAATGGAAATTGCATCCAGAAGTTTTTACAGAAATAATCCAAGAATGGGGAAGGCCAGACATAGATCTCTTTGCCTCCCACAAAAATCATCAATTGACAAAATTCTGCTCAAGGATCTTCCATCCAAATGCCTGGAGAGAGGACGCTCTCTCTTTCAGTTGGACATCAATGACAGTTTATGCCTTCCCACCTCTTCCTGTGCTGCCCAAAGTTCTACTGAAAACCAGAGCAGACAGACCAAAGATGATTCTCATTGCTCCGGACTGGCCAAGGCAACACTGGTACCCACTCCTGAGGAGCCTGACGCATTCGCCACCATGGACCCTGCCTCTAATGCCTCTTCTTCTGACTCAGCACAGCTTCAAAACTCTTCACAGCCAGCTAAAAACACTCAGTCTAGCCGCATGGAAGATTCCTTAGCATCACAACAGGCCCTACTCTCCAAGGAGGTGCAGAATGTCATTTTGGAGGCCAGAAGGCCATCAACTAGAAAAGCTTACTCTGCAAAATGGAAACGTTTTTGTATCTGGAATGAGAAAAAGGGCCAGGATCCTGGAAAACTGAATTTATCTCAAATACTACAATATTTGGCTGAACTGCTAAGCAGTGGACTTTCTTTCTCCTCCATCAAAATCCATGCCTCAGCCATTTCTGCAGAATACAACACTGATCCACCTTTATTCTCTCACCATCTCTTAAGACAGTTCCTCAGAGGGGCTAAGAATTTAAGACCTCCAAGGAAACAACCAATACCTGCTTGGGATCTTAATTTCATTCTGGAAAAACTGACCTTGCCTCCCTTTGAGCCAGCTGCCTCATCAGATTTGCAATATTTGTCCTGGAAAACAGCTTTCCTTCTGGCTATCACCTCAGCTCATAGAGTTTCAGAACTACAGGCTCTCATGGCTGTCCAGTCTTTTATCATCTTCCATCAGGACAGAGTTTCCTTACGAACCAACCCGTCCTTTATGCCTAAAGTGGTATCCAGGGTAGCTTTAAATCAGGCCATACATTTACCTACTTTTTATCCTAATCCTCAAAACAAAGGGGAGAGATTACTACATTCCTTGGACATCCACAGACAACTCCGTTATTATTTGGACAGAACAAAGCCTTTCAGAAAATCAGAACAGCTCTTTGTGGCCTATGCGGTAGGAGCTCAAGGAAAGCCAATTTCCAAACAGACAATCTCAAAATGGATAGCCCACTGCATATGCTTTTGCTATTCCTTTCATGGCAAAACTGTACCTACAGGCATTAGAACTCATTCCACCAGGGCCACAGCCACCTCTGCAGCCTTCCTCAGAGGAGTTCCTACCAAGGATACTTTGGAAGCAGCCACTTTGAGTTCTGTGCATACCTTCTCCAAGCACTACAACCTACCATTATACTCCAAATCTAGAGCAGGCTTTGCCACTGCAGTCTTGCAGGGCATTTTGGCTCCTCCTAGTTCCACCAAGTGCCTACCACCCCTTTCTTAGCTTTGGGATTCTACCCATCTGTTATGACTGCAGCTGTATGCACGATGAACATAGTACAGTTTTGTACCTACCATAAATGTAGATGTTCGAGTGCTAATACAACTGCAGTCCAGGTTTCCCTCCCTCCTTCTCCTCTTGGGACAGACCTATAGGCTAACACATCCTCATATAACCTGATTGGGGTATTCATTTATAATGTATTTGCTTGCAACTACTGTATTTTGATTATATTGCACTGCATTATTACACAAATTTATGTATTGCCTTCCTTCTGGGGGCACCTGACATCTGGGGCAAGAAAAACTGAAGAAAATGGCATTGGCTGGTTCCTTTATACCCCTGTCGCACTGACGTCAGGGAAGAAGTGACGACAACCGACGCCGGACCTAGACTTTGGAATTCGGCTGACCGAGGACCTGCCTGACGGCAGGAGAACCCATCTGTTATGACTGCAGCTGTATTAGCACTCGAACATCTACATTTATGGTAGGTACAAAACTGTACTATCTTGTTTGCTGCTTTACAGTCAGACAATCATGGTCGCTGAGCTCCAGGTGTTTCTCTTGTGGGTAAGTGCTTTTTGTGCTAGTTAGTCTTAGGTTCCCGATTTCCAGTTTTTACCTCCCCTAACCTTCACGCATCTCCCTCTCCCTCCGGAACGGGGAGCTTGCAGCCTTTTTTGACCCCCATAGCTCCTTCTGCAATCCGACCTTCAGTTTTTGGCACCGATGGTACCTTGTACCTCGACGCCGGCCATTGCCTTGAGCTTGTCTGATCTGACTGGGCTGGATCCAAGCTGTCGGAGCCGTAGCCTCGGCATCTGATCCAAGGGGGTTCTGTCGGCTCCAAGTTTGTCAGAGGGCAGTCTCCCCCTAGGTATCTCAGCTCCTGTAGGCTCGGCTCCGGCTCCCCTGTCAGATCCGAGGGGAGCATCTCCATTACTTGTTCCCCAGGATGTCCATTTTCCTTTGGCATTTGACGTGGTGGAGAGGGTCCTCTTGAGTGGGTCGAGACCCCTGACCATCTCCTCTTCAGAATCTGCCCAGACTCCCTCAGTTCTGGGCACGATGCCAACCTTCCTCTCATCTCAGGGACAGCCCATGCTTGCTTTGCCTTAGGGAGCTCTCACTAGGGCGCAGCCAGAAGTTTGCGAGTACCCCCAGAGAGTCCCACTGAGGATGTTCCTCTCAAACAAACAATTAAAAGGAGGCACTTGAACTCCTCTCCAGAGTCCCTTACTGACAACACTTCCTTGGAGAAAGGGGAAGGTTCCCACAGGTCATCTCCCGAGGATGTCTTCTTTAGAGGCGTCATGGAACTCCTATGCCAAAGAGGGGGGTGGTCCACCCAAAAACCAGTCCTGGACGAGTCAGTATTCCTGGAGACATTTGGCATGAGCCCATCTACATCATGGGTACCCACCCCTGCAGATCCACTGGTGGACCTCATCACCTCCAGAGCATGGAAAGCATTGGACACCATGGAGCCAATCCCAAAAAGTCCAGACAAAATTCTTAGCCCCCCACTGGACAGAACCAGATGGAGTAAGGGGTCCCCATTAGACATTATGGTGGTGGCAGCCGACACCAAGAAAGAGCTAGTGCAGGAGAGCTGTACGGTGCATCCTCCTTACCGGGAGTCGTGAACAATGGATCATCTGGGGAAGCGAGTCTATGCTTCAGCCAAGTTTACCATAAGGGTGCTGAATTACATGGCGCATGTCTTTTGACTACAGCGGGACTTAGTCAAGGAAGTCACTGAGTCGCCCCCAGAGCCCAATGTCGGCAAAGGGGAAGAAAATATTTTCTGCACGCATTGCCACTCTGAAAGCAGTTGGGGATATGTCCATGTGTCTCCTTTCCCGTGCCATGGAAGGAGACGCCAGGGTGGCCGGGTCCAGCGTTGCCATGAGGCGCCATGCCTAGCTCTGGCTATGTCAATTTTCGGAAACCTTCAAAGCGTTTTATGTGAATGCCCCCTTGATGGCTGTTCCCCGTTTGGGAAGTCCATACATGAGACTCTAGTCCAGAGTAAGAAGGACAGGAAGACACTGTCTGCCATCAGGGTCCTCTTCTCTGCCCCTCAGAGATCCTTCTCAAGAAATCAATGAGGGGCAAAGAAGATGTGGTTCTGGAAATCTCAGTTTTCCCTGGATACTCGGGACTCTTCTTCCACTAGAGGCAGAGGGTGTTGCGACAGATGCCGGCCCAGAAGCAGAGGGGGTCCGAAGAACTTCATGTCTCAAGAACCATTCTTGGACAGACCTGCACAACAACCCTGAGGGGTTACCCGACTGCTCATCTCTGGAGGCAGTCGGGGGCCATCTTTCTTTACACCCAATGGAGTGGGAGTCCGTTGCAACAGACTGTTGGGTGTTAAAAATCATATCCAGAGGTTATTCCATCCTATTCGTAGCCCCACCACCCCAACCAAAACTCCTCCCGGATGTTCCACCTGCACAGAGGGAGGAAGTAGCACTGGAGATAGAAAAGCTGCTAAGAAAACGAGTCATCCAACCCATCCCCCCTGGATCAGTCCAGATTGGGCATCTATTCCAGGTTCTTTTTAGTGCCAAAGAAAACAGGGAACCTAAGACTCATTTTGGATCTATCCATTCTGAACCGGTCAGTAGCCAAGGAGAAATTCTGGATGGTCATGCTTCAGTCCATTCTGCTCTGCCTGAAGGCAGAAGATTGGATGTGCTCGATCGACATCCAGGATGTGTACTATCATATCAAGATGAACAGGCGCTCCAGCAGATTTCTTCACTTCTGGCTGGGAGCCAGTCATTATCAGTTTAGGGCTCTACCCTTTGGTCTCTCCACAGCCCCCAGGGTGTTCACCAAAGTCGTGGCAGTGGTAGCGGCCCACCTGAGGCTTCAGGAAATCCAGGTCTGCCCCTACCTGGACGATTGGTTCCTTGCTGCCCTTGCCAGGTGCCCACTGTGTCATGCCAGGGATTATTTCATTCTTCTTGCAAACCGACTGGCTATCATAATTAACTTCAGCAAATCTTCACTGGTCCCAGTCCAGAGATTATACTTCATTGGAGCTCAGATAGACACTATACAAATGAGTCTTTCTCACCCCAGAGAGGGTAAACATTCTGAAACTTCACGTCTCTTATGTTCTTCAATCCTCCACCCCTTCAGCAGCTGCAAGTTCTACAGGCTCTTGGTTCCATGGCTGCCACCATCAACCTCCTACCCTTCGCCCGTCTTCACATGAGAGTACTCCAGTATATGTTAGTGGTTCAGTGGTCCCTTCTGGTCTTACCTTTGTCTCATCTGATACGCATATCACGGGCTTGCACAGAGTCACTCATTTGGTGGATCCGGATTTTGTCAAAGGTAAACTTTTCTTCCATCATTCCCTACAACCACAGTGACCACAGATGCTTCCCAGCTTGGGTGTGAGGGGGGGGGAGGGGCATTCCTCGGGAAGTACAGTCCAAGGCACTTGGTCCCCATCCCAGACCAATTTGCATATCAGTGCCCTGGAGATGAGGGCGGTTCTTCTAGCGTTGCAGGACGTTCATGCCCATCTTCCTCTAGGGACTATTGCCAGCCAGTCAGACAATGTCAGTAGTCTGATATATCAACAAGTAGGGCAGAACCAGATCTTTACCCCCTTTGTTGAGATGCCATAAGAGTGTGGGAATGGGCCATTTCCACCGGCCGCTTTCTGGTGGCAATGCACATTCCGGGACAGTCCATTTTAGGGGACAGGCTCAGCAGGGCTATTCTGATGCCTTACGAGTGGTCTCTGAATCCTTCGGTAGTGGAGCAGATCTTCCTCAGAGTGGAGCTGGCCTTGCTGCGATCTCTTCGCATCTCTTTCTAACACGAAATGCATTGAGTTCTTCGCTCTGAACCTCCATCGGGGGAAGTCCCCAGAGACGCACTAGTTCATGCTTGGCCTCTTGGTCTTCTTTATGCTTATCCTCTGTTACCTCTCATCCCGAAGTTTTTTCAGAAAGCTCGCAGGCTGGGGAGCACAGTAATCCTCATTGCCCCATTTTGGCCTTGCCAAGTCTGGTTCCCCTCTCTCTGGTCTCACCTAGTAGTTCCACCATGGATCTTGGATCTGGTTCCGGATCTTATTTCTCAACCCTCTGGGATTCCTCACACAGACCTGGACAGTCTGAAACTTACAGCTTGGCTGCTCCAGTTTCAGTAATGATTAGGACTCCCAGTTTATACTCTCCAGTTAAAACCAATTCTGGTGGTGGCTCATAAGTCTTCTACCAGAAAGATATACCTTGACAAATGGAAATGCTTCTCTGGGCCTCTCATTGGAACATAGATCCCTTTACGGCTCCAGTTCCAGCTATTCTGGAATTTCTATCTGGTATCTTTCATCTGGTATCTTTTATCAAGGGGCTAGTTCTTCTACTATAAAAGTTCCAACTGGTTGCCATCTCTAACTTCCATGTAGGGAAAAACATGGCTTCCTTAGCTTTGTCTAGGCTTTGCAAGAATTTCCTTAAAGGAACTTTTATGCTGCGACCTCCAGTGAAAGATCCAATGCCTCCTTGGGACCTTACCTTTGTCTTACAAATGTTAGTCTCCCCTCCTTTTGAACCAGCGGCGACAGTAGATTTGTAATTTCTTTCTTGGAAAACTGCCTGTTTTGGTGGCCATCACTTCGTCCAGGAGGGTATCGGAACTTCAAGCCTTGTCCATTAAAGTTCCATATATGTTTTTTCACAAGGACAGGGTTTTCCTGCGCACTAACCCTTCCTTTCTTCCAAAAGTGGCTTCTGAAAACAATATTAATCAAACTGTCAGTCTTCCAGCTTTCTTCCCAAATTTCCAAAACAAGGGTAAATACAAGTTACATTTATTGGATGTACATAGGTAGCTGATGTTTTCTTTACACTGAACAAAATCTTTCCGTAAATCAGACCAACTGTTTGTGTCTTATTCCAAACCATTTTTAGGTAAACCAGTTTCCAAAGTCACCATTGCTAGATGGATTTCCCAATGTGTCAGCCGGGTATTCTGACAAAAGCATTTCCCCTCTGGGTATGATCAAAGCCCATTCCACTAGATCTATGACAACTTCATTGGCCTTCTGGTTGAGACTATCACTGGATGACATTTGTTCTGCAGCTACTTGGTCCTCATCTCATACCTTCATATTCCGTTATAAATTGGACATTGTATCCAGGAGTAGAGCATCATTTGACTCTGTGGTGCTCTGAAATATCCTTCCATGAGGGCCACCCAGATGTTGGTAGCTAGGGACTCTGTCCCAGAAGTTGAAGATCAAATGAAGTAAACTACTTCAGATAAAGAAGTTATGTACTCACCATATCGTTCCATCTCAGTAGTTCTACTTCATTTGTCTTTAACCATCCCTCCCTCCTTCCCCCTGACCTTGTCACTATTGTCCTGTTTTGGTATATGGGAGAGGTGCACATTAGTGGCTCTCCTGGTTATACTTGGTTTGGATTGTGTGAACCTTTAGTGGTAAGGTTATTTGGGTCGGGCTTATGTTGTCTGATTCAGCAAACTCAGATCTGAGGGAAGGAAGGAGATGGAGGGGCATTATGGGTAGGGGGAGGAGATTGGAGCTTGGATCAGATGCTGGTGATGAGGCCGTCTCTGATCTGATCTGGATAAGAATACCCAAAGGTTGAAGACAAATGAAGTACAACTACTCAGATATAACGTTATGGTGAATACAGAACTTCTTTTTTTTGGAATGGCCCAGCCAGAGCCCAGACCTAAATCCAATAGAAAATCTGTGTGCTGACCTGAAGAGGGCTGTGCACAAGAGATGCCCTCATAATCTGACAGATTTGGAGCGCTTTTGCAAGGACGAGTGGGCAAATATTGCCAAGTGAAGATGTACCATGCTGATAGACTCCTACCCAAGAAGACTGAATGCTGCAATTAAATCAAAAGGTGCTTCAACAAAATATTAGTTTAAGGGTGTGCACACACAACAAAGTGTTAGTTTAAGGGTGTGCACACTTATACAACCAGCATATTGTACATTTTTTATTTTTTATATTTTTCCCCTAACAGATTTGTTAGTTTTTAAATTGAATTGTGCAGGTTATAGGTCATATTAAAGGTGGGAAAAGTTTTGAAATTATTTATTGTGGTCTCATTTTTTTTATATCACAAAAACTTGGCATTTTAAGAGGGGCACGTACACTTTTTATATCCACTGTATAGTATACATGTGTGTGTGTGTGTATATATATATATATATATATATATATATATATGTGTGTGTGTATATATATATATATACACACACACACACACACACACACACACACACACACGCAAACACACACACGTACGTACAGATTCCGTTGTTTTGGTTGCCAGAGAGTTTGACTGACATCTATTTAATTGACTACATTTGGTCAGTTATACATATAGTCAACAAGTGTGTGAGATCGACATTCCCCTGGTGTGGTAATATTCCCTCTTCCTGGTAATTTGCAGTCTTGGAGTTGGTATATATAATTAGTTGGGAGGGGGATGCAGTAGGGATTACGGCACTACAAAGAATAATGTTTTAAAGTTGCATTTGCAGAGGTTCTTCCTCGGCACATGCGTAGTAGGTAGTCGAAGTTGCAGGTAGTCGACCAGCTGAAGTTAAATCATATTTATAAAATTAACTACAATATTAACATTTTTTACCTTACCTATGTTCTTCCCTGACCTAATTTTCTTTGAACTTCTAAGCACTGATTACATGATCTGTTATCTGTTTGACAAACCCATTATTACACCTCTTCAAATGCTCAGTGTTTAACATCTGCTAATGCTTAGATATATTTAATACTGCAATTGTTATCTTTATTCAGTGTGAATGTAATCTCTGTTCAGGTATATTACTGAATGTCTGTTTACAAATGTTTGTAATATGTTATAGTTTTTCTCCCCAGGCCTCCGCTGAAAAGGGGTTTTTGACTAAACCCAGTAAGACGAACCTGGTAAACAAATGCAAAATAAATAAATTTGGGGGCATTTCTAGAAGTAGTGTATAACTACTGGTAATGCAGTCCAAGGTGGAGTATGGAAATATTCCATCATGCTTGGGTTTGATGGCTTGTAGCAGCAGTGAGAATCACGTGTTTTTTTGTATTTGAAGGTGAATATCATCCTTGGCAGATATTGTACTTTGAAAACTCTCTTTCTCATTTGCATGGTGTATAAACATAAGAGACAATGGGATCATGTGGGGAAAAAAAACATATTGTCCCACAACTAATTATTTTCCATTTAGAAGTGAAGGAGGCAACGTTGTTTACAAATGTCTGTTTTGACATTTGTCATGCTAGTGTGAAAAAGAGGACTGGGACAGTTGTTACAAGTTTATTAATATAGTACTGTGATTAGTATAGCCTGCATAAACTACTTCATGTAAATCTGTTGTCATCTGTCATTGGCGAGAGTCATATGTGCCACTTATCACTGTCATTCAGTCCATCATAAAAATCATTAAGGCACCTTATGATGTCCTTCCATGTCACTGTTGCAGTATTCTTCACTGAAGGGATTTCCTGCCAGGGATAGCCCAACATCCGACCAGTGTACCAAAGCCTTTAGGTCTTAAGTGCTGTATGTCACGTACATGCTCCCCATGTAAGACTTGGGCATAAAGGTGATGTATGGACGCAAATAATTAGAACAACTTTGCTGCCTGTCTGAACACCATTATCAAATGTCAGTCTGAACTCTCTTCTGCTGTGCTTGTTACCAGGCCATCTTTGTATAAGTGCCCCATTGGGGTTTCTCCTTTGTTTTTTTCTATTTTGTTGTTTACTTGAGTTCATGTCATCTAAGAAAGGAAAATGTCAGTGTAGGAGGCAGATTCCCCATAAAGACCATCACAACCAGTGTTTTTTTTTTTTTTGCCTAGGTGCTTCTCATGACCCTAAACAGTGCTCTGTCTGTCAAGTGTTTGTCCTCAAGACCCTCCATAGTCACTTATCTTCCCTCTACATATATCTCGAAAACAAGTTACTTAAATTGTTGGCTCCAGGTGCTATGGCAGAATCCTCCCATCCAGAGGGACAGCTGTCTTCTAAGAAGAAGACGGCCAAAAAGTCTAGGCCTGATCCTGTTGCTCTCCAGCCTTCACCAAACATATCTCTAGAAGCTACTGAAACCCCTGAACACCATTCAGGGCTTACAATGGATTATTCTGCCATGACCCTGCCAGAGGCCAGCATGGATCTGAGTTCTTGCACATCCTCAGAGGCTTTTCAGATATCTGCTCTGGATGTTGAAGGGGAACCACTGCTGATTATTCTGAGGGGTATTCCTCAAATCAAAGTCCAGGAAGGGATTCCTGCAGTGCTTACTGAATTTTGCTAAGGGACCAAACTGCCAAGGGGTCATTAGGGCAGATGTCCATCTTAAGAAAAAAAAACGAGACAAAGCATATTACCACTGTTGTTTAATCTCCCCAACTTGAATGGCAGAATTTTAACCAAGGCTCGTTCAATGCCTTAATGGCATCAAAGCCTCCTCAGGAGGTTTCCGTTCATGCTTCTCCCTGATCTTCCACTCTTGTCAAGGGGACAAGAAAACTGGATTCCTCAGATGAGGAGTTAGATTCTGGGGGGAAATCCCTGGCTTACTCCTCTCAAATTTCTTCTCTTCTGGACTGTGGCTAAGCAGAATACACTTTGAGCTCAGATTCCCCCTTTGAAGAATTTTCCTTTGGGGCTTCTATTGCTCATATTATGGAGTACTTTAAGAGGGACTGCTCCCATGTCTCTTGATATCCAAAAAGGTGCTATGAGCTTTTACAAATGGAATCTGTATGCCATCTGCAGTTCCTTCTGTTTTGCAGCTCTTTTGGACAACTTTTCTGATGTATCTGATGCTCCTGAATCCTATCCCCTAGCCACTAAAAAACATAATAGGTTTACAAGGTCCCCGATGACTGCAAGTTTTTAAGTGCCTTTTTGCTGATCCTTCTGTGGTTTCAGTCTCAACTGATAAGCTTTCTAGATTGTTGCCCTCCTCTAAGCTCCTTCCTTCAGATGCAGATAGTAGAGCTATGGAAAGGTTGGGTAAAAGTGTATACTGCTGCCCATTTTGGGCTATTAATTACCAAACCGATGTGACCAGGTATGTCTTAACTGTCCTTTCTTGGCTCTTTCCCTGTTTGTGTCTACTTTCCAGGTTGCTCGTTACTCAGTAAAATGCAGTTACAATGCGGCTTATGCCTCTTCCAGGGCTGCTGCCTTTGATTTTGTATTGAGACATTATTCTTAGCTTCATCTTTAGGCTTTGTTTGATGATATTAAAACCAAATGTTTGGATGCTCCTCTGGGTAATAAAAATCTTATGTTTTTTTTGTTTTTGGACAGCTGCAGCTGTCCTGTTCAAGTCCCTTCAGGATAAGGATAAGGCCGTTCAGGAACTCAAGCATATTTCTGTCTTGCCTATATCCACATTTCAGAGGAATTGCCCTTTTAAATCTGCCTTTGTCTGTAGGTAGACTCGCCGGGTCTAGGCATATTCCACCTACTAAGTCCACTCAAATTTCTACATCTCAGAAGCCTTCCTTTCAGGACAAGCTTTTCTCTATTTGACATTTTGCCTCGACTTGCTCTCTGCCAGGTCCCCTTGTCTCTTTGCCTTTCTGTCTCTCTCCCAAATTGACAGCAGATTACCCAACAGTCTTGGGTGCTGTCTGTCATTCGGCCGGGGTATTTTATGGTATGAAAGTTCCTTCCCTTCTTTTTAGGCATTCTTCAACCTCCTCCAGGACAGCTCTCTCTTTTCCCAGAGGTTTTGCAGTCCTTTGGATCAAGTCACCATTCAGCCTGTTCTACCCTAGGGGATTACTTCACTGCAATAAATAACGGTTTAAAGATGTTCTTTGTGTTTCGCTGTTGCAGTCATCACATTTGGGTTATCTGCTTGCAGTAGCCCTCAGTCGGCCTGATTAACAAAGTCTTGGGTCCTGCGTCAATTGCTGTCTCATCTTCCATGACGTCAGGTAGTCAGGGGTATAAAGCATGCAGCCGATGCCATTGCATCAGTCTTTCTTGCCGTGCGGTGCCCAAAGCAGAAGTAGTTTGCAAGTGCCGGTCGGCTGACTGCTGAAATTTTCATTTTCGAGTTTCAGAACCGAAGTCTTCAACTAAAGCTAAGTACCCCATTGGGGAAACTTTTTCTTGCTGTAAACCGATGTCAGTAAAAGTAAATAATTGTATTTTTTGTGGAAAGCAAATACCTCATAAAGATTTTCATTCATACTGTATTCCTTGCCTTGGCCCTGACCACGACGTACCTTGCTGTCGGTTTTGTGCCTTATTTAAACAACGAACTATTCGTCGTTGGTATATTTTCGCTTCTAAATATTTTGGTGCTTGGTTCAGTTATCTAGATATGTCTTCGGTAAGCCATCTGATTACCGACATTCTGAAAAAACGCAAAGATAAAGACAGGCCACCTAGGTCCAAAGCTGCCGATGATGCTTCCCCTAAACCAGTTCGCCGGTAGTCAGTGAGGCACTTTCGCAGCCCCTGAAACCCACTACTTCAGATTCGCAGGCCTCTACTGAGACTCATTCGGAGTCCGGAATGCCGCGAGATGTTTCAACTGTGGAATCTGCGGATGTCTCTACATTGGATGGGTCTGGATCCATTGTGCAGACACCGGCTTCTGAGGGTGTAATCAGGCCTACTGACTTACTTATTAAACCGATGCCATCTTCTTCTTCAAGGCCTAGAAAACTGATGCCCAGACCACATGGTAAGGCTTCTATGCTTAAAAAAGAAATGATAAGAATGGCTTAAGACCTTATTACTTTAATCAGCGGAAGTCAACCTTCCCCCTCTAAGAGACCTAGGACTGAGTTTGCTTATGATACTTCTGACCAGGATTCTGAAATTTCTGTTTCTTCTGATGGCCAGAATTTACCCTTATCTACCTATGAGGATTCTGATGCTGAGGACTCTATTCCCTCTGCTCCCCCCCCCCCCCCAGAGGATTTCTCTTTTGGTGAAACCTTGCATACTCTTAGGGAGCATTTTTGTTGCGAAAGCCAGGATTACTCTGATTCTAAAAAGAAGCTTAGGGATTTCTTACTCTTGCCCCAGTACAAGCCTTTAGCTATCCCTCCTGTACTAGACATTGTTGATGATACATTTTCGGAATCTAGCTTGGCCCCTGACTCCTTTACCTCCTGCTCCCAGAAAACCTGATAGATATTACAGGGTTCCTGACTCTCACAAGTTCCTTTTTAAAAACCCTACTGCGGATCCTGAGACCATTTTACAGGGACACAAGGGCATTAAGGTTACTACTGCCAAAAATCCTACCCCCTCTGATGGAGACTCCAGGGCGCTGGATAGATGGGGTAAGAAGGTATACACTTCGGCAACTTTGGCCATTAAGGCCTTAAACTGCCAGTTTCATATGTTAAAGTATCAGCAGCATATTATTGGATTGCTTAAACAGAAAATTATGTTGATTCCTGATTGTTCTGAAAATAAGGATTTACAGGAATTAATGCATTCTGCTGAACAGGTTGGAAAACATACTTTGCAATATGGTTTGATTCACTAGAGGCATCTTGTAGGGCTGCTGTCACTGGGTCTGTACTTAGGAAGGCATGCTTGGCTTAAGGAGTAATCCTTGCCAGATCATGTTAAAGCTAAATTACTGAATGCTCCCTTAAATCAAGACTGCCTGTTTGGCAACAAAGCAGAAGAAGTTCTTAAAAAGATGGAGGAAAAAGCTAAATCTATGCAAACTGTTAAAGATGTCCTACAAGTACAACCTCAAAGATTTAGCAGGCATTGGCCCACTAAGAATTGATCCTTTCCTGCCTCTTCCAGGCCTTCTCAGTCCAAACCCAGATCCAGCAGAACACCCAGGATTCATTCCCAGGGTACATACAGGACTAAGCAGTGGGGGGGCTCCCACTTCCAAATCAGGGAATAGTAAGACTCACCCCTATGGTAACTGTCTCAATGACTTGACTTTAAAGCTTCCAGACACTTCTCAACTGACTGCGTCTTTAGGGAGAAAGATTGCTCTGCAGGTAAAAAAATGGTAATGCATTACCCAGGACAAATGGGTTTTAAATATAGTTTCCCAAGGATACAGCTTTCACTTCCACACGTTACCAACCCCCAAACGGTTGGCCAGATTTACCCCCATATCAGTGGGCAGAGGCTCAAAAGCAAGTACTCTCACTTTTAAGCATAAAAGCTACTCAGACTGTACCAGAAGAGGAAAAGGGACAAGGTTTCTACTCAAGACTTTTCCTGGTACCCAGAAAAGACAACTCATGGCATCCTATCCTGGACCTGTCTACCTTAAACTCTGTTTTGGTGATTCCAAAATTCAAGATGCTAACTCTTCACCAGTTGCTTCCTCTTCTAGGCAAAGATGCCTGGTTGGCAGCACTGGATTTAAAGGAAGCCTAACTGTACATCCCAGTCAGGGAATCTTGCAGAAGATATCTTCGCTTCAAAGCAGGCTACATGCACTATCAGTTCTCTGCAGTGCCCTTTGGCTTATCTACTGCGCCCAAAGTATTCACAAAGTGCCTAGCTCCAGTCATTGCATTTTGCAGGCAAAGAAATATTCAAATATACCCATACCTGGACGATTGTCTAATTCAGACAGAAAGGCAGGACACACTTCTGAACCATCTGACATTTGTACAAAAGGTGCTAACTTGTTTTGGGGTACACCATAAACAAAAAGAAATCACACCTGGTACCCTGTCAACAAGTTATATTCCTGGGAGCAAGCTTGAATACAACTTCCCAGATGGCTTTCCTCACGCCAGAGAAACAAATTCATTTGACAACCTACTTCAAACTAAAGGCTACAAAAACCCTGCTATATCTGCAAGGCAAATACTGCAAGCCTTTGGGGTTCATGGCCTCCTGCATTCTGTTAATTCCATATGCAAGACTGCATATGAGGAAACTACAGTGGTATCTATAAAGCCTATGGTGTCAACATTCTCAGGATCTAGAAGCAATGATTCCTATCATACCTTGCCTACAGTTAGAGTTTCTTTGGTGGGCAGAGGCCTGCCACCAAAACAAGGGACTACCATTCACTTTACCCCCTGCCGCCCAAACCCTAACAACAGACGCATCAGACTATGCATGGGGGGCTCACCTGGCAGGGAAGTACATTCAGGGCAGGGAAGTACATTCAGAGAAAATGGAACCCAAGTCAAATGCACCTGCATATCAATCAAAAAGAAATGTTAGCTGTACAGAATGCTCTGACAGCCTTCAAGGACCACATTCTTCCAAGACAATTAATGGTAAAGACGGACAACACCACTGTTATGTGATACATAAACAGGCAGGGGGGTACTCATTCTTACCCTTCTGCAGACTAGCCATGGCTCTGTGGAGCACAGCCTTGAGCTACCAAGTGCATCTACAGGCTCAATTCCTACCAGGAAAACTAAATACACTGGCAGACGAACTAAGCAGAAATCTCATGGACCCACACAAGTGGAAACTGAAACCAAAGACTGTCAGCATGTTTACAAACAAATGGGGGAGCCCCGATATAGACCTGTTTGCCTCCCCCCAGAACTACCAATTGGACAAATTTTGCACAAGGACTCACCACAAACAAGCTTGGAAAGTGGATGCTCTGCCCTTCAGTTGGAAAAATTTGTCAGTTTATGCCTTTGCCTCTCCTCTCCAAAGTACTACTAAAGATCAAACAGGACAAACCAAGGACGATATTGATTGCACCAGACTGGCCACGCCCACACTGGTACCCCCTCTTGTGCAGTTTGTCACTGCTAGCTCCATGGCCACGCCCACACTGGTATCCCCTCTTGCGCAGTTTGTCACTGCTAGCTCCATGGCACCTGCCTCAGACCCCCTACCCTGTTCTCACAGCAGGAGAACCAGATTCTGCACCCTCAGCTTCAAACCCTGAACCTGGCAGCCTGGCTAATCACCTAACTTCTCCATTACCATCCCTCAGTAAACAAGTATTGGATATCATTTTGGAGGCAAGGAGGCCTAGTACTAGAAAATCTTATGCTGAAAAACGGAAAATATTCTGTGCCTGTAACCAATCTCAAGGGATTGGCACAGCAGCACCCAACTTACCTCAGATTCTTCAATACTTAACTGAGATGCTTCACAAGGGCCTTTCTTTTTCCTCCATCAAAATTCACGCCTCAGCCATTTCAGCACAGAACCACCTGTCTTCTCTCATCCACTGCTCAAGCAGTTCCTCAGAGGGGCCAAAAAGTTAAGACCACCCAGGAGAACCCCAACTCCAGTCTGGGACCTTAACTTTGTATTGGAGAAACTCACTCTTCCTCCTTTTGAGCCAGCTACAAGTTCAGATTTAAAATTCCTTTCTTGGAAAACAGCCTTCCTTTTAGCAATCACTTCAGCAAGAAGGGCATCTGAATTACAGGCTGTTATGGCAGTGGAGCCTTTCATCATCTTTCATGCGGACAGGGTGTCCCTCAGAACCAATCCCTCCTTCATGCCTAAGGTGGTATCCAGTATGGCTCTTAACCAGTCCATTAATTTGCCAACCTTCTTTCCAAATTCACAGAACAAAGGGGAACGGATACTGCACTCCTTAGATGTTCACAGACAACTTAGATTTTACTTGGACAGGGCTAAACCTCAAAGGAAATCTGAACTACTGGTGGCATTTGCTGCAGGGGCAGAGGGGAAGGCTATTTCATGGATAGGCCATTGCATTAATTTCTGCTATAAGCACCATGGAAAACCTATCCCACAGGGGATTAGACCCCATTCAACCAGGGCTGCATCTACCTCTTCAGCCTTTCTCAGAGGTGTCCCTACCAGGGACATCCTAGAAGCTGCTACCTGGAGTTCTGTACATACTTTCACCAAGCATTACCATTTGCCAATTTTCTCTAAATCCAGAGCTGGCTTTGCCACTGCAGTCTTGCAGGGCCTTATAGCTGGTCCTAATGCTATCTGAATTCCTCCTCCCATCATTAGCTTTGGGAGTCTACACAAATGTGATGACTGCAACAGTGAAACACGAAGAACATAGTACAGCTGTGTACACTTACCACAAATGTAGATGTTAGAGTGTATTCACTGTTGCAGTCCTGGTTACACTCCCTCCAGCCCCCTTTCTTCTTTTGGCTATACCTCTACTCTCCTTTACTATGCTCAAAAGCATTTTAGTGTATTTGCTTTTTTGTTGGAGGTATAACCTTGTATATTTATAGATTTATTTGCCTCCCATTAGTGGGGCACCTGACATCTGGGGTAAGAAAAACTGATGAAATGGCGTCGGCTGCATGCTTTCTACCCCTGACTACCTGACATCACGGAAGATGAGACAGCAACCGACACAGGACCCAAGACTTTGTTAATCAGGCTGACTGAGGGCTACTGCAAGCAGGCAACCCAAATGTGCTGACTGCAGCAGTGAATATACTCGAACATTTACATTTATGGTAAGTGTACACAACTGTACTTCGCATACAATGAGGTTCTTCCTCAACGCATGCGTATTAGGTAGTCCAAGTTCCAGTTAGTCGAGAACTGAAGGTAAATTGTATTTATAAAGTTAATTACAATATTAACATTTTCTGCCTTCGCTATGTCCTTCCCTGACTTCAACTTCTTTAAACTTAAGAGATCTGTTATCCATCCCCACTTGTCCACTCTACAAAAGATACTGTGGGCGATAGAGTTTGATTCCTTTTAGGCACCTCTTTTCTGAAGATGTGCTTTGGGTTCTGCAGAAAGCCAGACAATTCTGTATGTCTAAATGGAAAAGATTGTCAATTTGGTGCTTTTCTTGCCTTTTTCATTAGGGGTTCCCTTTTTTTTTTTTTTTTTTTTTTTTTGATCTGCTCTATGCTGGCTTGGCATATTCTTCAGTTAAAGCTTGCCTGTTAACCATCTCTGCTTGTCTGCTCTGTAACTGCACTTTGGCTTCTCTGTTTGAGGCCAAGAAATTTTTTAAAGGCATCTTTCTTATCAGACCCCCAAGAAAACATACTCCTCCTTATTGGGACCTCAATTTTGTACTTGAAAAATTGACTCTGGCTCTTTTTGAACCTGCTAGTTCAGCTTCTTTGCAACTTTATACTTGGAAGACTGTTCTGCTGTTGGCTCTCCCTTCTGCCAAGAGAGAGTCTGAGCTTCAAACTCTTATGGCCATTCCTCCTTTTTTAATTTTTCACAGAGAGATGGTACCTCTTCATACTAATCCTTCTTTTATGGCCAAGGTGGCTAATGTGTTGTCCTATAATCAGTCTATTCAATTTCCTTCCTTTTTCCTTCTCCACAGTCTGCCAGTGAGAAAGTTCTATACACCCTTGACCTGCACAGACAGCTCGGATGATATTTGGATAAACTGAAGGTTATTCTGAGTCTGAGCAACTTTTTGTTTCTTTTCATACCAGCACTTTGGGTTTGGCTGTTTCCAAGCAAACCATCCCTTCCTGGATTTCTAAGGACATTTCCTTTTGTTCTTTTCATGGCAAATGTCTTTTTTCATCTGTAAAGGCACATTCTACTAGGGCAGTTGCTTCTTTTGGTCCTTTTTGCAAAGGTTTGGACACCAACTCCATCATTGATACTGCTACTTGGACTTCTGTTCATACTTCTGCTAAGCATCAGATGATGTTTCCATGGTCAGGGCAGGTTTTGTCAGGGGTGTTCTGCATGGGTTTGTAGAGGGCTGTTTTGTGCCTCTTAGCTCTTGTACTCTCCCTTCTGTGAAGAATACTGCAACAGTGATATAGAAGGACATAGTACAGTTGTGTAAAATCTTACCATAACAGTAGATGTCCTTCTCTTCACTGTTGCAGTATTTGGTTCCTGCCTGTTTACCCCCTCTGTTATAGCTCTTGCCCCCTGTGTTTTGTTTCCCTCCTGGCTTAGGGGCCGTCACTTTCTTTTCCTTCTGACCTTTTACATCTGGATGTGTATGTTCTCCTTTGTTCCTGAGGTATTTTGTTCCTCCTGTGGCAATTCAGTTCTGAGTATTTGCGTCTATACCTCACCTTTATGCCCTATGTACAATGCAAGGAACATTCACGTGAGATATGGCACTTATAAGATCTGATTGCTTTCGTTTATTGCCCGGACATTGGGATATCCCCAGTAGGAGATCCCTTCTGTGAAGAAAACTGCAATAGTGTAGAGGACATCTACTGTTATGGTAAGATTTTACACAGCTGTACCCCCACTGCTTTCCCAAGTTTTCCCCTGAGCATGCTTCTGGAAAATTTTTATCACAAAGCATATCTTATGGAATAATAGACAAAGGACCCTTTACAGCTAAAGGCACTGAATTAGTAAAGATGCTTTAGAACGAACTTAATTTCTGTCAGTGTCCTTTGTAGCCTTGCTGGTAATTATGCTGCCAACATATTGTATTAACTGTTTCCATGTCGTATCAGTGCTTTGATACCAGTTTTTCTACCTCAACCAGTCTCCTGGGCTTTACCTCTGGTACCGCATAGTGTACTAGCTCATTTTCTAATGCTGAAAATGTATCCAAAGTTTCCTACTTTTTGATCTCTGTCCCATAAATGTGAATTAGTTCCTTTTAAATTTCCTTTGGTCTAGTGGCATCTTTAAAGTGGGGAGTGTTGAATGTGAATTATGACTCATCTACTCGGTTGGAAATTGATTGTTGTGGGCTGGAAGTAGTGGTAATGAATTAGCAGTTAGTGGTTAAATGCTGTTGAAAAAACATCTAAATAAAATAAGCCATAAATATGTTAATTTTTGTTCTCTTTTTTTTTCTGTATAGGAGCATTGCTGCTTTGACTTTAATCTCACTAGCTACATTAATGAATTTTCCTAATCCACTTAATGCCATGCAGATTTTATGGATAAACATTATAATGGATGGGCCTCCAGCTCAGAGGTAAGACAACATTTTGTGCAAGCAGTAACTGATGTTATCCATTCTTGCACTTTTAGTGGAAATTATGTTTGCATGCATGGAACAGCACTCTAAAACAGGTTTGCAAAACTTTGATATGGGGCACAGCTGTTACTCATTGCCAAGATGTTCTCCTGTTAGATCACTCTCTACAGTATTCTTAACATATGGGACCTTCCCTTTAAAGGCCCCATCTGTCCAGTAAGCCTACTAAAGCTCAGGCTCCTTTCCCTGCAAGGCATTTGTCCACCCATGGCATGTGCCAGTGTGCTGGTGTAAGAAGTACATACATCCATTCCATGTTTGTATATGCCGACATCCATCAGTGCCACAAGCAATTTCCCTGTACCATCAGTTACATAGTCTGAGGCTTGGGCAGATAAGCAACTTTTTGGAGATGTTTTTCCCTTTATAGACTTTGTGTAAAAACAAAATGAAAACTAGCAAAGCTAGAACTTCCACTGAGTGACCTCCTAAACCTCTATTGTCAGGGACAGATGGGATATTTGCAAATGACCCTTATGAACATCAGGTGTTTCAGCTAATTGGTGATTCTGAATGCCCATGACTTGTTTTGTTGTTTTAATGGACAATTCAGGCCAATAAAGCCAAACCCCACTAGCTGTGGATATGCATATTTCGGCCTTATGACCTCATCAGCACAGCACAAGCAGTGTTTGACTAAGCATAAGAAACATAGGGCTGTTATACCCAGCTGACGTCCATTATCATTAGGGTTACTGTAAAAAATATCCCAAACAACAAAGTAAAACAATAAGTGAGAAGGTCACTGAAAAACCAATCGGTAAAAACAAAATGAAAACTCCAGCAAAGCTAGAACCTCCACTGAGTGACCTCCCAAACCTCTTGTGTCAGAGGCACATGGGATATTAACTGTTCTTAATT
This sequence comes from Protopterus annectens, assembly GCF_019279795.1. Taxonomy (NCBI): domain Eukaryota; kingdom Metazoa; phylum Chordata; order Ceratodontiformes; family Protopteridae; genus Protopterus; species Protopterus annectens. The sequence goes on along the minus strand of NC_056732.1, from coordinate 238,164,521 downwards.
TTTTTCCGTATGAAAAGAGATTAGAGCCCTTGACAGGTTCAGTAAAAAAGGTATATAGCTCTGCAACCCTGTCTTTTTAGGGATATGCAGTTGTCACATGTATGATTAAATTCCTTTTAGCTATATTAGACAGTATGGGTCAGAAACTTCCTAAGACTTGAGATCAGAAGTCTTGTTTATACTTCATTTTGTCTTTCAGGTCGCTAAACATTCCATAAAATGTGGATGTGATACCATAAATGCAGTATCTAGAGTAGCTGCCACTGTATCTGTCATCTGTAGGTATGCTTGGTTAAGCCTGCAATTTCTGCAAGAGGATGCAAAGGATCAGTTTTTGAATGGTCCTCTTGTCTCTGGATTATGATTTGCTGTTTGGGAGCCCCTCAGGTGAAGTTTTCAAGAAAGTGAAAAAGAGAGGTAAAGTGATGCAAGGGGTAAAACAACTCTTGCTTTCTCCAATACCTAGACAGGATAATCATTACCAGCAAAGACAGGTCATTTCTTTAGAAAGCAATCCAAATGTAACCAACCAAAAGTTTAAAAGAAAATGGCAAGTAGACTATTTCAGGACCACAACAGTAATAGAAATCTGCCTTCACTATGCCTGTCCAGCTCCTTGGCCAATCTCCCTTCCCCAGAATTGCTTGGCAAATTTTTTTGTTGCCTGCCATTGTGGGAAACAGTCCCTTCAGATTCTTCGATATCAAGCATAATAAGAGGTTATAAGCTCCACTGAAACTCCAAACCATCATTTTCAGACATTCCTCGTGTTATCAGAGAGATAGAGAACATCTGATGGTTTCTGATATTTTAAGCCATCCTGTTAGGTGTGATAGAGCATGTGCTCCATGAAAAGTTATGGGAAAAGGATTTTATTCAATGCAATTGCTAGTTTCCAGCAAAGAAGCAGATTGGAAGCCAGTTGCACCTTTTTGAGGGTTCCTTGTTTCAGAATGCTTAACCCATCAAACTGTTCTCTCTTTTGCACCCACATGCTGTTTTGGTTACTTTGTATTTAAAATATGCTTAATTACACATTCCTGTTTACAAGAGTCATAGAAAATGTTTAAGATTCACTGTCTTGGCCTCGCATCATCAGTTTAATTATTTGCTTTTGGGCTTTCTGCAGCTCCATTTGTGTTTACAAAGTGCCAGGTCCATGTTAAAGCATTTTGCAGACATCAAGGAATTCACAACTGTCCTTGTATGGAAGATTCTCTGATAGAAGCTACTTCTAATCCAGATGTTCTGAATGCATTGGTTTCTCTGTGAACCTTTTCTAGAATGTAGGGTTCACTCTAAATTTGAAATCTTTCCTAATTACTTAAGCCAGAGAATTTTTTTTCTTACTATGCTTCATAGATACCAGAGTGTAAACAGCCTGTCTCCTTCCAGACAATAAATACAGTAGCAGACAAAAGCTGCTTTCTGAGTCAAGCAAACCAAAAGTTTTCCTCAGCTAGAGAATTTTTAAATGCGCTGGGGATCATGGCTTCTAACACACGGGCCCATATGCCAAGCTTCATGTGAAAAAATTCTAGTGGTATCTCGTGTCGGTCTAGACTGAACACCGGAATTCTCTCAACCAACAAATTCTGGTCATTCCAGTCTGCGGTTTTCCTTTGACCACCCTCCACCAATTCAGAGCATTGCAGCAAATACTTTGGAATTTGCATTGGGAGCTTATTCCCAAGAATCCAAGTTTTATGGTGTATGGGACCCCTTACCCAAGAAGAGATGCATTAATGTCAAAGAGATAAGGGCCATGGTCATTTGTCACAAAGTTATGTACTAACTATGGACACTAGGTCCTCTCCAAGTAGTGACGGACAATACCACAGTTTTGTGGTATATAAGCAAACATGATGAGGCAAAGTCTTACACCCTTTGAAGACTATGACAGGTTGGAAAGTGACCGATTAACATAATTTCTTTCTCCAAGTACTCTACGTAATCCCCTCTCCCAATCTGAACACAGTGGCAGATACTTTAAGCAGGACCAGGACAAAGCCTAACAAATGAATGCTAAAAGGAAAGGTCTTCCTCCAGCTTATCTGTCAGTTTGAGGTTCCTGTGATAGACTTGTTTGCATCAGTTCAAAACAGGCAGTTAAGTCTTTTTTGCAGACAAGCAATGATGACAGACGCCTTCTCAGTAACCTGGAACGAGAATATTCTGTATGCCTTTCCACCATTTTGTCTGGTTCCCAATGTTTAAAAAGATAAGAAGGGACAATCCGTGGATATTACTGCTGTCTCTATTTTGGCCAAAACAACATTGGTTCTCCCTTCTCAAGGACCTGGCCAAAGGTCATTACCAGACTTTCTTTTCTGGTTGGATCTGCTTACTCAAGACAAGGGGCATTGGTACATTCCAGTCTACAGACCTTGAAGCTCACAGTGTAGATTATTCCTTTCTGACATTAGTTCTCTAAGGAGCTGCTGCAAATTTTCAGAAAAGCTACAAAGCCTAATAGAAAGTATTATTTATCCAAGATGAAAAAGTTTTTCTAACTACTGTCAGAATAGAGGATGGGACCCCAGTAAAGGAGGGGTACCCTTTCTCCTTCAGTATCTTTGTGAGTTGCTTAAGTTTGGTTTAACCTACATTTCTGTCAAGCTACACCTTTCATCCATTTCTATTTCTTTGCCCCTGGATCTTTTTTTTTTTATCTAATTCTAATCCATTCAGACTCTTTCTCAAGGATAATCTCCTCATTAAACCTTCAATAAAAAGAGTGCCTCCTCCTTGTGATTTAAATTGTATATTAGAAAAACTAACTCTCCCTTCTTTTGAGACCGTTGTTTTCGCTCTGAAGTTTCTGACCTAGAAAACTGCCTTGCTGGTATCCTTAGCCTCAGCTAGAAGAGTTTCTGAGTTACAGGCACTTTGCGCAATTCAAAGTGCATTCCTCCCTTTGTTTTGTATAAGATATAGAGTAAGCCTTTAAATTAGTTCTGTTATGCCTAAAATGTTTTCTAAATTTACTCCTTCTGTCTGTCCGTCTACATGCTTTCTTTCCAAATCCTCATAACAAGGGAGAAAGCATTCTTTTTCTGTTCAGGTTTTACTTTGAAAAGACAAAGGATATATCTTATGATACTGCAACACAGGTCTATTCAAACATCTACTGTTTAGTAAATTTAATACAACTCTACTTTCAGGCCCAAAGGCTGTGCAAGAACACTGCCTCCCTTAAATCTAGTATTAAAAAAAATAGTCACCAAACCAGATATCGGCTGAATTTTAGACTGACTTATGTTATTCACTGTATGAGTGTAGTAGGGTAGTTGTTAATACAGGTGTTCAGAATTATTTATGTTATGTAAGAAAGTACAGTTATGTAAGAATGTACCATAGCAGTAGATGTCAGAGTAGATCGCTCTTGTAGTATTGCTTACTTATGAGAAGTAGCCTGATAAGGATATCGTACAGCCAGCTAGCATACAAAAGCTTAAAACTCCTGCCTTTTGCACCGTGTGTCTGACTTATGACCCAACAGTGCAAATGCAAATTGGTAAATAAGGAATGTGCAGGTGTGAAAATCCTCATGAATTTTTGGCCATGATCAGTGGAAAAAAGTGGAAAAAAAGAGAGAGGGGAATTAAGATATGACAGTAAGGAGATGGGAAAATGTGCAACAGAATTCAGCCAAGAAAGAAGAAAATACATAAGAAACTTGGGGGAAGACCGAGGGTGCCAATACTGCAACCTTCATTTGACTTGTACATATACTGTTATGGTAAGTTCTTACACAACTGTACGTTGTCCTTCATAGATTATTGCAGTATTGTGTACATATGGGAAGATTTTCAGAGCTTTTTTAAAACATCATTGAGGAGGAATGAGAAGTGGCTCTGGAGTCTAGCATTCTTTGCAAGGTCGATCTAGCCCTGGAGAGCGCATCAGTTTTTATATTGTTTTGTCAACGTTTAAATGGAAGATCATGGATGAGTCCAGAACCTTGAAAAAGGCACCATAAGAAGGAACAGCTCTGGAAAAGTAAGCTTTGACCTGGCCTGGAAGGGATTTCCCATGAATGGAATAATAAAAGGAAATAACCAAGTAAGTCCACCTGGAGATGATCTGTTTAGGAACAAGGTAGCACAACCCAGTTTTTTTTGTTATCCTGAAAAGAAATAAATAGTTGAACAATCAATTTTTCTAATATTTTTTCTAGACAAAATTTGAGCTATTTACACCTAGGGCGATATAAAATTATTTCCTCCTTATCTGAGGATGGGAAAGAAAGTAGGCAAGTTAGTAGACTGGATTAGAGACATTTAATAAACAACTTTAGGCATAAATGGATTACTCCTAAGAAATAACCTGATGTTCTTCATGTTTCACTGTTGCAGTCATCACATTTGGGTTATCTGCTTGCAGTAGCCCTCAGTTGGCCTGATTATCAAAGTCTTGGATCCTGCGTCGGTTACTGTCGCATCTTCCATGATGTCAGGTAGTCAGGGGTATAAAGCATGTCGCCGACGCCATTACATCAATCTTTCTTCCTGTGTGGTGCCCGAAGCAGAAGCAGTTCGCAAGTGCCGGTCGGCCGACTCCTGAAATTTTCGTTTTCAAGTTTCAGAACCGAAGTCTTCAACTAAAGCTAAGTACCCCATTGGGGAAACTTTTTCTTGCTCTAAATTGCTGTCAGTAAAACTCAATAATTGTAGTTCTTGTGGAAAGAAAATACTTGATAAAGATTTTAATTCGTACTGTATTCCTTGCCTAGGCCCTGACCATGAAGTACCTCGCTGTCGGTTTTCTGCCTTTTTTAAACCACAAACTATTCATCGTTGGTACATTCGCTTCTAAATATTTTGGTACTCGCTTCAATTATCCAGATATGTCTTCGGTAAACCACCCGACTACTGACATTCCAAAAAAATGCAAAGATAAAGACAGAGACAGGCTGCCTAGGTCCAAAGCTGCCGACGACGCTTCTCCTGAGCTAGTCACCAGTTCACTGGTACTCTGGTACTCAGTGAGGTGCTTTCACAGCCCCTGATACCCGCTACTTCAGATTCACAGGCCTCTACTGAGACCCATTCGGAGTCTATTATGCCATGAGATGCTTCAGCTGTGGAACCTGCGGATGTCTCTACCTTGGATGGGTCCAGAGCCGCTGTGCAGGCACCGACTTCTGAGGGTGTATTTACTGGCTTGCATATTAAACCAACATCATCTTCTTCTTCTAGGCCTAAAACTCTAACCATGCCAAGGAAACGGATGCCCAGGCCGTATGGTCAGGCCTCTATGCCTAAAAAACAAATGATAAGAATGGCTGAAGACCTTATAACTTTAATCAGCGGAAGCCAACCTTCCCCCTCTAAGAGACCTAGGACTGAATTTGCTTATGATACTTCTGACCAGGATTCTGAAATTTCTGTCTCCTCTGATGACCAGGATTTACCTTTATCTACCTATGAGGATTCTTATGCAGAGGACTCTATTCCCTCTGCTTCTCCCACAGAGGATTTTTCTTTTGGTGAAACCTTGCATACTCTTAGGGAGCATTTTCACTGGGAAAGCCATGATTACTCTGATTCTAAAAAGAAGCTTAGAGATTTCTTACTAGTGCCCCAACACAGGCCTTTAGCTATCCCTCCTATGCTGGACATTGTTGACGATGCCTTTTCAGAATCTAGCTTGACCCTTGACTGTTTACCTCCTGCTCCCAAAAAACCTGATAGATATTACAGAGTTCCTGATTCTCACAAGTTTCCTTTTAAAAATCCTACTGCGGATCCTGAGACCATTTCACAGGGACTGAAGGGGCCAAAAATCTTACCCCCTCTGATATTGATTCCAGGGCCATGGATAGATGGGGTAAGAAAGTATACACCTCTGCAACCTTGGCCATCAGGGCCTTAAATTGCCAGTTTCATATGTTTCAGCAGCATATTATTGGATTGCTTAAACAGAAAATAATTTTGATTCCTGATTGTGCTGAAAATAAGAATTTACAGGATTTAATGCATTCTGCTGAACAGGTTGGAAAACGTACTTTGCAATGTGGTTTTGATTCATTAAAGTCATCTTGCAGGGCTGCTGTCACCGGGTCTGTACTCAGAAGGCATGCTTGGCTTAAGGAGCAATCTTTGCCAGATCATGTTAAAACTAAATTGCTGGATGCTCCCTTAAATCAGGACCGCCTGTTTGGTGACAAAGCAAAAGAAGATTTTAAAAAGATGGAGGAAAAAGCTAAATATATACAAGTGCAGCCTCCTAGATTTAGTAGGCATTGGCCCTCAAAAACTTGGTCCTTTCCTGCCTCTTCCAAGCCTTCTCAGTTGAAACCCTGAACCAGCAGAACACCCAGGCTTCAGTCCCAGGGTACACACAGGACTAAGCAGTGGGGGGGCTCCCACTTCCAAATCAGGGAGTAGTAAGACCCCCCCTATGGTAAGCTGTCTCAATGACTTAACTTTAAAACGTCCAAGTACTTCTCAACTGACTGCTCCTTTAGGGGGAAAAATTGCTCATTACCCAGGACAAATGGGTTTTAAACATAGTTTACCAAGGATACAGATTTCACTTCCACATGTTACCAACCCCAAATGGTTGGCCAGATCTACCCCCAAATTAGTGGGCAGAGGCTCAAAAGCAAGTACTCTCTCTTAAGATTAAAGGCTATTCAGACTGTACCAGAAGAGGAAAAGGGACAAGGTTTCTACTCAAGACTTTTCCTGGTACCCAGATAAGACAACTCATGTCATCCTATCCTGGACCTGTCTATCCTAAACACCTTTTTGGTGATTCCAAAATTCAAGATGCTACCTCTTCACCAGTTGCTTCCCATGATAGGCAAAGATGCCTGGTTGGCAACACTGGATTTAAAGGAAGCCTACCTGCACAACCCAATCAGGGAATCTTGCAGAAAATACCTATGCTTCAAAGCAGGCTGCATGCCCTTTCAGTTCTCTTTACTGCCCTTTGGCTTATCTACTGCACCCAGGGTATTCGCAAAGTGCCTAGCTCTAGTCATTGCATTTTTCAGGCAAAGAAATATTAAAATATACCCATACCTGGACGATTGTCTAATTCAGGCAGAAAGCCAGGACATACTTCTGAATCATCTGGAATTTGTACAAAAGGTGTTAACTTGTCTGGGATACACCTTAAACGAAAAGAAATCACAGCTGGTATCCTGTCAACAAATTATATTCCTGGGAGCAAGCTTGAACACAACTTCCCAGATGGATTTCTTCATGCCAGAGAAACAAATTCATTTGACAACTTGCTTCAAACTAGTGGCCAAATACTGCAAGCCTTGGGGTTCATGGCCTCGTACATTTTACTAATTCCATATGCAAGACTGCATGTGAGGAAACTACAATGGTATCTAAAAAGCCTATGGTGTCAACATTCTCGGGATCTAGAAGCAATGATTCCTATCATACCTTGCCTACGGTTAGAATTCCTTCAGTGGGCAGAGGCCTGCCACCAAAACAAGGGTCTACCATTCACTCTACCTCCCTGCCACCCAAACCCTAACAGACACATCAGACTATGCGTGGGGGGCTCACCTGGGAGGGAAGTGCATTCAGGGCAAATGGAACCCAAGTCAAATGCACCTGCATATCAATCAAAAAGAAATGTTAGCTGTACAGAATGCTCTGACAGCCTTCAAAGGACCACATTCTTCCAGGACAATTAATGGTAAAGATGGACAACACCACTGTTATGTGTACATAAACAAGCAGGGGGATACCCATTCTTACCCTCTCTGCAGACTAGCCATGGCTCTGTGGAACACAGCCTTGAGCTACCATGTTCATCTATAGGCTCAATTCCTGCCAGGAAAACTAAATACACTGGCAGACGAACTAAGCAGAAATCTCATGGACCCACACAAGTGGAAACTGGAACCAATGATTTTCAACATGTTGATCAACAAATGGGGGATCCCAGATATGGACATGTTTGCCTCCCCCCAGAACTACCAATTGGGCAAATTCTGCACAAGGACTCCCCGCAAACAAGCTTGGAAAGTGGATGCTCTGTCCTTCAGGCTGGAAAAATCTATCAGTTTATGCCTTTCCTCCTATGCCTCTCCTCTCCAAAGTGCTACTAGAGATCAAACAGGACAAACCAAGGATGATACTGATTACACCAGACTGGCCACGCCAACACTGGTTCCCCCTCTTGTGCAGTGTGTCACAGCTGGCCCCATGGCACCTACCTCAGACCCCTACCCTGCTATCTCAGCAGAAGAGCCAGATTCTGCACCCCCAGCTTCAAACCCTGTACCTGGCAGCCTGGCTAATTACCTAATCTTTCCGTTACCTTCCCTCAGTAAACAAGTGTTGGATGTCATTTTGGAGGCAAGGAGGCCTAGTACTAGAATATCTTCTGCTGAAAAATGGAAAAGATTCTGTGCCTGGCACCAAACTCAAGGGGCGGCCACAGCAGCACCCAATTTACCTCAGATTCTTCAATACTTAACTGAGATGCTTCACAAGGGCCTTTCCTTTTCCTCCATCAAAATTCACGCCTTAGCCATTTCAGCTCATTACAACATGGAACCACCCCTGTTTTCTCACCCACTGCTCAAGCAAGTTCCTCAGAGGGGCCAAAAACGTAAAACCACCCAAGAGAGCCTCAACTCCAGCCTGGGACCTTAATTTTGTATTGGAAAAACTCACTCTTCCTCCTTTTGAGCCAACTGCAAATGCAGAGTTAAAATTCCTTTCTTGGAAAACAGCTTTCCTTTTAGCAATCGCTTCAGCAAGAAAGGTATCTGAATTACAGGCTCTTATGGCAGTGGAGCCTTTCATCATCTTTCATGCGGATAGGATGTCCCTCTTTCATGCCCAAGGTGGTACCTAGTGTGACTCTTAATCAGTCCATTCATTTGCCAACCTTCTTTTCTAATCCACAGAACAAAGGGAAACGGTTACTGCACTCCTTAGATGTGCACAGACAACTTAGAATTTACTTGCACAGGACTAAACCTCTACGGAAATCTGAACAACTACTGGTGGCATTTGCTGCAGGGGCAGAGGGGAAGGCTATTTCAAAGCAAACCATTTCTAAATGGATAGGCCAGTGCATTCATTTCTGCTATAAGCACCATGGAAAACCTATCTCACAGGGGATTAGACCCCATTCAACCAGGGTTGCCTCTACCATCTTTCTCAGAGGTGTCCCTACCAGAGACATCCTAGAAGCTGCTACCTGGAGTTCTGTACATACTTTCACCAAGCACTACCATTTGCCAATTTTCTCTAAATCCAGAGCTGGCTTTGCCACTGCAGTCTTGCTGGTCCTAATGCTATCTAAATTCCTCCTCCCACCCTTAGCTTTGGGAATTTACCCAGATGTGATGACTGCAGCAGTGAAACACGAAGAACATAGTACAGTTGTGTACACTTGCCATAAATGTAGATGTTCGAGTGTATTCACTGTTGCAGTCCTGGTTACCCTCCCTCCAGCCCCCTGACTTCTTTTGACTATACCTCTATTCTCCTTTACTGTACTTAAAAGCTTTTTGGTTTATTTGCCTTTTTGTTGGAGGTATAACCTTGTTGTATATATATTTAATTGCTATCCATTAAGGGGAGCACCTGACATCTGGGGCAAGAAAAACTGATGTAATGGCGTCAGCTGCATGCTTTCTACCCCTGACTACCTGACGTCATGGAAGATGAGACAGCAACCGACGCAGGACCCAATACTTTGATAATCAGGCCGACTGAGGGCTACTGCAAGCAGATAACCCAAATGTGATGACTGCAACAGTGAATACACTTGAACATCTACATTTATGGTAAGTGTACACAACTACACTTTCTTCTGAAAGATGAGAACAGGAGAAGCCAGAAGGGCGTGCAACTTAGAAACTGTTATTGTTGAAGTAAGGACTACCAGCAAGACAGTCTTCCAAGTACAACAATTTAGAGAGGAAGAAGAGGCAGTCTCAAAAGGAAGGAGAGACCACTTTTCCAAAACATAATTCAGCTCCCAAGGAGAAGGAATAGATTTTCTTGGTGATCTGATGTGAAAGATGACTTTTATAAACTCTTACCTCAAATCATGCAGAAAGAGGTGGCTCCAATGCAAGGCAGGCAGCTGAAGAGGGCTAACAAATGTGATTTAATGGAAGAATATGGTAATCCTGAAGTGAGAAGCTCACACATAAAGGAGAGAATAATATGAATACCCATATGCTAAGGTCTATTTTTTCTTTAGGCACCAAATAGAAAATCTGTTCCATTTGGAAACATGATTTTCTTATAGCAGGGTTTTAGTCATAGTGGTATAAAAATCCTATCATCCAAACTGTCAGGTTTAGGGTTTACAAGTTTGGATGAATGATTGAGCTCTTTTGTCGTATTAAAAAGCCCATTCTGTGGGGGTAGTTGGGGGTGATTGCCCTTGACTAGGAGGAAGAGAAGGGAAAAAAACAATACTGTCTGGACCAAAAGGGGATTACCAATTGCATACCTCCTTGAATTTAAGAAGGACTTTCATTGTCAGAGGAAAAGATGAAAGGAATTTTCCTTTCCATGAGATTGTCCTGGTGCCCATTTTCCAAGTGTCTGAGCATTGCACCCTGGAGCAATGCACTCCGAGCAGCCTGTTCAAACTGGAAGCAAATACATCTATTTGGGGAACCCCCTGCTGATGGATAATCTGCAGGAAGAGCACTCTGTTCAACATCTGTTTGTAAGAGCCTGCCTCGGGTATTCTCAGGTAATCTGCTACTCTGTTCATCACTGAGGGAATGTAAACTGCCTGGAGAACGAGTTATGTCAGATAGCGGTCTCTCACAAATTCCATTTATTTACAATTTGCTCTTTCCCTTTTCTAAAGATCCCACCTCTAGTTCTTTTATTTCCTTTAAAATGTTCAGTACTTCAATTCCATTTGGTTTAGATTTTGATTTTAGTAGCCAATAGCATTAACCGAAGTAAGGCCTTACTATGTATAGGCAAATTCAGATCCTGTATCTCAGCTCAAAATAATAATTTCCTTTGTTACAGGCAATTTTCAGGGCTTTCATTTCATTGGCATTTATGTTGCTGTTCCTGTCCAGACTGTACTGTAAACCTTGGATGTTCTTTTCACAAAACATGCTCCCCATGCTTAGGTCTGAAGCATATGAGAAAACTTCCCTGCAAAGAAAAGGAACCAGAAAGGGCACTCTTGGATCGAATGATATCTGGTTGATCCACCAAAGGAGTTCCCTCTTCATGAAGGAAAAGAGGGTAATTGGTAAGTTCAGGGGGTGACTGTGCTGTGCCCAGACAGACTTGAAGTACCAATTAATCTTGCTCATGTGGAGCCTAGAAAAATGTATAATTTGTATGGTTAAAACCATGTACCCCATGGCCCTTAATCTCTGTCCCTCTTGCTGAGGTCAGTTTGTGAGGCAAGAGAGACTGGAAATAAGAGATTAGAAACAGCATCTTGTCTTGAGGAGGAAATGCCATCATGTAAACTGTGTTTGCATGGTAGCCTAGGAAAAACAGATGGGGAGAAGGGAGGGGGACAGACTTTTTCAAGTTTAGGCTGAAACCCACACAAAGAAGTCAGTCCATGGCAAACCTGATATCTTGAAGTTTGTCTCATGAAGGAGTATGGGTGGGTTGGGCAAAATGGTTAAGATGTCCTTCTTTTCCAATGTTGTAGTATTCTACTAGTGGGTTTACCCTTCTTCCGATCAGATTGTCTGGCCAGGTTTCCAAAGATTTTCAGTCCCTCTTGGTGCATCAGACATCTGACGTGGAGGCAGGAATGTGGGACATAAAGGTGATGTCAGCACGCATCAGCCCTCAGAACTTTTCAGCCGCCAGCCATATGACAGGTGTTCCTGCTACTCGAGGACATCAGATCTGAATCATATCAAAGCTAAGTACCCTGTTGGGGATTCTTTCAGTCCTTTTTTGTATAGTCTATAGTCTGTTCATGTCCGGTAAGAGTAAGTGCAATTGTGGTCACCATATTCCTCTTAGACACCCACGACCAGTGTGTTTTCTGCTTGGGTAGGGAACACGATTATAAGAATTGCTTCCTATGCAAATCATTTGCCCCCAAGACCCTTCGTCGCTGTTTACAGACTCCTAATTTGTACCTCGGGAATCGGCGTTTAAGACAGATTGCGCTAGGTATGGAGACTGGCTCCGACACCCTATCTGAACTGTCAAGGAAGAGGGCCAAGTCTATACAGCCTACTACTTCCACTGTGCCTCCCTCTGCCACTCCCCAGCCTGTAGCCGTTATCAGATTGGTTGAGGATCCGGCATCCGCCACAGCAGATACAGCAGGTACCTTACAGGAGGCCGGACAATCTACAGCAGAAGACACGTCTGTGGAGAGCGCACTGGTGCCTGTTGCAGATGCCGGGGGAGAACCAGTGTCTTTGATGGGTGCTTCGGACTCTGCCTCCACCAGTATCCCCCCGGTCTACCACCAGCCAGACTCCTGCTAGGCCTTCTAAAAAGAAATAAAAGACTAGACATCTTTCTCCAGTGCCTGAATCTTAATGCGATTGGCAGGCCTTTAGCCAAAGTTTATACAATGCCTTCATGGCCTTCAGGCCTTCCAGTGAAGCTGCTCCTACTACTCCACCTCTTCTAAGTCCCAGACCTTCCATCCCTGAAAGGACTGTGTGTCCGCCAGCAGAGGAGTTGTCTGACTCCTCAGAGAACTCCCTGTCCTACTCTTTCCAGATCTCATCCCCCCGGGGTATGGATCTCCTGAGGAAACCTCTGCAGAGCCTGATTCCCAATGGAATACTTAACCTTCAGTGACACTGTTAACTTGAGAGACCACTTCAAGTGGGCATGCTCAGACAGCAGTGAGCACCAAAAGAGATTTTATGATCTCATACAGAAGGATTCTCCTAACTCTTCGCCTATTCCACCTGTTCAACCTGCCTTCGTGGATGCATTTGCTATGGCATCCACTAATCCAGATTCCCAACCACCTGCTCCTCTCAGGATGGATAGATTATACAGGGTCCCTAACTCAGACAAATATTTGCTCAAGTGCCAGCCAGCAGACTCTGCCACTAGCTCTATTTCCACTGACAGGGCATCCAAGCTCCTTCCTACCACCGCTGTCCTCCCTGCAGATAAGGACAGCAAGACTGTGGAGAGGTGGGCAAAGAAGATTTACACCTCTGCCACCCTAGCTTTTAGGGTAACAAATTACCAGTCTCACATGGCTGAATACTCTCTTGGTCTGCTGGACAAAGCCTGCAAGGAGTTGAATGACATCCTTGACTGTGCTGTTAAAGCACCCCTGTGCTCGATCACACAGGTGAACAAGCACTCCCTTAGGTGTGGATACGATGCAGCTGAAGCCTCAGCTAGGTCAGCTGCATCAGCATCAATGTTAAGGAGATACTCCTGGCTGCACCTGCAGCCCCTCCCTGATGACTTCAGAGCCAAGCTCCTGGACGCCCCCCTGGACCACTCAGCCCTCTTTGGTGCTAAAGTGGCTGACCTTTTTAAGTCTCTGCCACAAAAAGGGAAGGAACTAGAATACCTCAAGCTTCTCCTAGTCTCTCCTAATCCTAAGTTCCAGAGGAACTATCCAGCAAAGGCTCAATTTATAAGAAAGACCTCCAGGCCTTCAGCCCCTACCAGGTCTAGAAGACCCCCCCCCCCCCCCAGAAGACAGTCCACTCATCCTAGGACATCTCAGCCCGTTAGCCAGAAGCCTCCCTTTCTTGACAGGGCAGGCAGTGTCTGACTGCCTACCACAACCCCCCCCCCCCCACACACACACACGGACCTTCCTCTGTCCACCCGCCTCTCTCACTGTCTCCCTACGTGGTCCCTCGTCACATCAGACAAGTGGGTTTTGTCCATCCTGCAGGAGGGTTACTTTATGACTTGGCTCTCACCTCCTCCAAGACTGGCCATGCCACAACCACTTGCATCCCAACTGCCCCTTCTCCATCAAGTCTTAACCTGCTGCTTCAAGGAACCATATAATCAGTACCCCCTCATTCTCAAGGGAAAGGATTCTATTCCAGAATATTTCTGGTCCCCAGGAAGGAAAGAACCATGGAGACCTGTGTTAGACCTCTCTCGCCTCAACCTGTTCTTAAAGGTCCCCTCCTTCAGGATGCTCACCTTACCCATACTCTCTCTCCTCATTCTTCCTCGGGTCTTCATGGCAACCCTGGACATAAAGGAGGCCTATCTCCACTTCCCCATAAAGCCTGCATTCAGGAAATATCTTAGATTCCTAGCAGGCTCTTCTTACTTTCAGTTCTGTGGCTTGCCTTTTGGGCTGTCCACTGCCCCAAGGGTATTCACAAAATGCCTGCCTCTAGTTATTACCTACTTCAGGACCAAGGGAATACAAATATTCCCATACCTAGATGACCTGTTAGTTCAGGCAGCAGACAGAGAAACCCTCCTTCGTCACATGAAAGACCTCCTGCTCCTGCTGCAGTCTCTAGGGTTCCTGATAAATTTCCCAAAATACCAACTTAGTCTGGCACAGGACATTGTCTTCTTGAGATGCAGAATCAGGACAGACATCATGATGACCTCCCTTCCAGGGAAAAAGGTGATATCTCTTTCCCAACACCTTCGCTCTGCCCTTCATTCATCAGAACTGTGTGCGAGACAATTCATGAGACTACTGGGGTACATGGCAGCCACTATCCCCATGCCACCCCTAGCAAGGTTACACATGAGGAAATTTCAGTGTTACCTTTGCTCATTGTGGACCCAGCACTCCCACCCCCTCGAGTTCATGGTCTCACTCCTCCCCTATCTCCACCAAGAACTGAAATGGTGGCTAGCTCAGGTAGCCCAGAATCCAGGACTTACCCCTACAAATGCCTCCCTCCTCCTAGACCATGCACAATAATGCCTCAGATCTGGGCTGGGGGGAAACTCTGGGTCCAAGGATAGTGCAAGGTTTGTGGACAGACGAACACAAACAAGAGCACATAATGTCAAGGAAATGAGAGCAATTCAACTCGCCCTGCAGGCCTTCCAACCCTACCTCCAGCAAGGCCTCCTAAAGATTTTCATAGACGACACCACAGTCATGTGGTACCTCAGCAAGCAAGGAGGGACCAAATCCTACCTCCTATGTAGACTAGCTATACAGGTGTGGGAGCTGGCAGGGAATCACCTTCCAGGCAGCCTACATCCCATCCCAGCACATCTCACAGGCAGATTCACTAAGCAGAACCATATCAGACAGCCACGAATGGATACTGTCAAGAGATGTTTCTAAATCTGGTCCACAGGTGGAGTATTCCACAGATAGACCTGTTTGCCTCCTCCACAAACAGGCAACTCCAGAGATATTGCTCCAGGACACATGACCCGAAGGCATTACAAACAGATGCCTTCTCAATGTCATGGAAGGGTAGATTTTTGTATGCATTCCCCCCTTCCCATTAATTCAGAGAGTCCTACTGAAAATCCAGCAGGACTCACCAAATATCTTGCTGATGACTCCCTACTGGCCAAGGCAGCACTGGCTCCCTCTACTTCATCTGTCCAAGGGCAGTCACCTCAAGTTACCTCCCTCAGTGGACCTACTCACACAACACAAGGGGACACAGATACACCCACAGTGGCAGTCTCTGCACCTCACCCTGTAACGGATAAGATTCTGATCCCCTTCAGATACCTGTACAATGAGAATGTGCTTTTAGTCCTGCAGGAGGCCAGGAAACCCAACACAAGAAAATCCTGTTTCTCCAAATGGAAAAGGTTTTCTACCTGGTGTCATAAAAGACAGGTGGATCTGCTGGACAGCGATATATCCCTGATTCTGTCTTACCTGTGTGAACTCTTATAGTCAGGTTTGTCCTACTCCTCTCTAAAGGCACACCTATCTGCCACCTCTGCCTGCCTATGGACCTTCCGCTGGCATCCAGACTCCCAGTGAAACTTTTCCTCAAAGGTGTTCTGCACCTAAGACCACCCAGGAAACCGGCTCCCCCCTCACTGGTATCTTAATTATGTGTTAGAAAAACTCAGTCCGGCACCCTTCGAACCAGCCGACAAGGCTCCCTTAAAGTTTTGCACATGGAAAACTGTACTGCTAGTAGCTTTCACCTCGGCCAGAAGGGTCTCAGAGCTTCAAGCCCTTATGGGGTCACCCCCTTTTCTGTTTTTTCATATGGACAGGGTCACCCTTAGGACAAACCCTTCTTTCACTCCCAAGGTGGTCAACGACTTTTCCTTGAATCAGGCTATCCACCTGCCTACCTCCTTCCCTAACCCACAGGGAGATAGTCTTCATTCCCTAGACATGCACAGACAGCTCAGATTTTATTTGCATAAAACCAGACCTTTTTGCAGATCAGACCAGCTGTTTGTCTCCTTTCACCGCAGGGCTCTGGGAAAAGCGGTGATCAAGCAGACATTTTCATCCTGGATTTCCAGGGCTATTTCATTTTGCTACTCATACCATGGGAAAACCTTGCTAGGCAATGTCAGGCCCCATTCCACAAGAGCTATGGCTTCTTCAGGAGCTTTCTTTAAAGGCCTAGACACTAATTCCATTCTGGAGGCAGCTACCTTGTCCTCTGTGCAAACCTTCACCAGACACTACAAACTGGACCATATCTCAAAGGCTGGGGCAGGGTTTGCCAGGGCTATCCTGCATGGATTCCTGGAGCCCTCTTTCAGGCCACCTGCCAGTCAACAGTGAGCTTTGGTACTCACCCACTCATAGAATACTGCAACACTGGAATAGAAGGACATAGGAAAGTTGTGTAAAATCTTACCATAACCATAGATGTTCTTCTCTTCCATGTTGCAGTATTCCTCCCCCCCCCCACCTTCCCCGTCATACACTTGCACTTGCTCTCATTGGCTTCTGGACAGGCTATGCCCTTCAGGACTGGCTCCGTCTGGGGCTGCTATCTGTGTTCTGAGGGCTGGTGAATGCAGACATCACCTTTATGGCCCACGTTCCTGCCTCAATATCAGACATCCAACGCACCAAGAGGGACTGAAAATTTTTGGAAATCTGGATGGACAACCTGATTGGAAGAAGGGTAAACACACTAGTAGAATATTGCAATATGGAAGAGAAGGGCATCTATGGTTATGGTAAGATTTTACACAACTTTCCTATCTTCATCTTGTAGACACAAATTACAGGGTTGATTCTGACCACTGGTTATTGGCTAGGCTTAAAATGGCCCTTCAGGCAGTTAGCCTAGTATTCGCCTATGAACCCTATGTAGTCTAAGTAGGGTTAGATATGTGTACCCTGACAGAGGCTAGGGATTTAGTAAATACTCTTGGAGCTGTAGAAAGACCAAATGGCAAAGCAGATAATTGAAAATGAAATTGTAAGGCACAAAATCTGTGATCTTAATGAGTGGAGATATAAAGATATGCATCTGTCAGGGCCAGGGTAACTAAGAAAGCTTGAGTTAAGTATCTTTGGTAAGAGTTTGCAGAAACAGCATCTTGAATTTTGACACCATTAAAAAGAGGCTGAAGATGGATAAATCCAGATTTGTCTTCCAGATGCCCTTCTTTCTTGGGAACTGAAAGAGTTTTGAATGAAACCATTTTTTTCTGCTGGTGGAAGAGAACTAATACTATAGTTCCCTGATGGAACAAATTTAGCAGAAAATGTAAAACCAGGTGATCTGATGTTGTCTTTTCCTTCCATCTCTGCCTGCGGGTTATCGTTTCAGATGCCAGCACCTTCAAAATCTTCAGTTCTGGAGCCCTGTTTCCTCTACCCATAACTCCATGCTTTAACTGTCTCTCCTCAGATCTCAATCTCATTTGCCACCATCACTATCAGATCATGGTCTGAAAGTTCTGTAAGATAAAGTATTCTTTGTACTTTTCTTCCACTGTTTTTAACCTTCTCGATCTTTTTCTAGTGTAGTACTAGGTTAGTGTAGATGTTTTTTTGTTAGTGTGTGTCAAGGTTGTAGTTTGTAGATGTTCATTGTGCATACAGCTGCAGTCATAACAGATGGGTTCTCCTGCCGTCAGGCGGGTCCTCGGTCGGCCGAATTCCAAAGTCTAGGTCCGGCGTCGGTTGTCGTTGCTTCTTCCCTGACGTCAGTGCGACAGGGATATAAAAGAACCAGCCGACGCCATTTTCTTCAGTCTTTCTTGCCGCGCGGTGCCCGAAGCAGAAGCAGTTCGCAAGTGCCGGTCGGCCAGCTCCTGATATTACGAAAATTTTGCAACTGAAGTCTTCTTGAAAGCTAAGTACCCCATTGGGGAAACTTTTCTTGCCTCAGACCGATGTCAGGCAAAGTTAATAATTGTATTTCATGTGGGAAGCAAATACCGCATAAGGATTTTCATTCCCTCTGCATTCCTTGCTTGGTCCCAGACCACGACGTCTCGGTCTGTCGTTTTTGTGCTACATTCAACAAACGCACTATTAAGCGTCGGGCGGAGTTCGCCCAGCACTATTTTGGCAAAAAAATTAACTATATTATGTCGTCGGTACTCCGACTCCAGTTTTGTCTAAAAAACACAAAGATAAGGACCGACACACGAGGTCCGTGGCCTCTACCAACACCCCACCAAAGCCGACTACAGGTGGTCCGGTTCTCAGTGAGGCGCCTATGCAGCCCCTGCCTACCGACGACGCTTCATTGGCGGTGTCTTCTGTGCCCGAGGTCGCAGGCTCCTCGGCCCACACCCCTACTACAGATACCGAAGCCACTCTTGGTGGTGAATCTCAAAATGTAGACAGGTCTGCCTCCTCTCAAGGTGTCTTCAGACCTTCCTCTTCTTTTTACACTAAAGCAGCCATGCATTCTAAGAGACAAGTTACACAGGGCCCTTCTCCAGGCCCAATGCCTAAAAAACAGATGCTTAAAATGGCTGCGGATTTAATTACTCTTATCAGGGGTTCACAAGCCCCCCGGACAAAAGGCCCAGAGTGGAGGAAGAATCCCCCTCCTCTGACCAGGCCTCCATTATTTCAGAGCACTCTGATGAACAGGAACATTCTTACTCCCCTTTTGAAGATTCTGATGCAGAGGAGTCCATTCCCTCGGTCTCCCCCCCAGAGGATTACTCATTTGGGGAAACCTTGCATACTTAAGGGAACACTTCCACTGGGAAGGCCAAGAGTACTCAGACTCCAAGAAAAGGCTCAGGGATTTTCTCTTGCTACCTCAGCACAGGCCTCTGGCTATACCTCCTGTCTTAGACATACTAGATGATGTGTACTCGGAGGCCTGCCTTAACCCGGATTCCTTACCTCCAGCCCCAGTCAAGCCTGACAGGTACTACCGGGTTCCTGACTCGCACCAATTTTTATATAAAAGCCATGCGGCTGACCCAGAAACTATCTCACAGGGTCCCAAGGGAATTGAGGCCTCCACTGCTAAAAATCCATTACCTTCTGAGAGAGATTCCAGATCCTTAGAAAGGTGGGGAAGAAAGGTATACACCTCGGCCACCTTAACCATGAGGGCATTAAACTGCCAGTTCCATATGCTAAAGTACCAACAGTTTCTGTTATCACAGTTGAGAAGTAAAATGTCACAACCTGAACAACCAGACTTGAAGGAGTTGCAGGATTTGATGCATAGTGCAGAACAAGTGGGAAAACATACCTTGCAATGTGGTTTTGATGCTCTAGAGGCCTCATGTAGAGCTGCTGTTACAGGATCAGTCATGCGTAGACATGCCTGGCTCAAGGAGCAAACCTTACCAGATCATGTCAAAGCTAAATTACTAGATGCCCCTCTACAAAAGGATGTATTATTTGGTGTTAAAGCTGAGGAGGTATTAAAGAAAATGGAGGAAAAGGCTAAATCAATGCAAATAGTGAAAGATTTTCTACAGGTACAACCTCCATGTTTCAGTAGAAATTGGCCTTCCAAAATTTGGTCCTTTCCAGCCAGGGACAGACCCCAAAGAGGTAGATACAGGCATCCGAGGGGCAGAGGGCAATCTCAAGGATCGTTTAGAGGCAGACAATGGCAAGCTCCTACACAAAGAGGTGGTGAGGATAGTTCGCAGCCATTCAGAAAGCAAGCCCAATAACTTTCCCCTTTGCAAGCCAAGCAAGGCTCAAATGGCAGCACCCTTAGGTGGAAAACTGGCATTATTTTCAAAAAATTGGCATATTGTCACAAAAGACAAATGGATCCTGGACATTATAAACAGAGGCTACAGATTCCATTTTCACACCCTTCCAAAAATGAGAGGCATGCCAAACCTGCCACACAATCAAAGGGCAGAGGCACAAAGACAAATTTCAGATCTCATGGACATGAAAGCTATTCAAGAGGTACCTACTCACGAACAAGGTCAAGGTTTTTATTCCAGGCTATTCCTGGTACCAAGGAAGGGAAAAGATTGGAGACCTATTTTGGACCTATCCATCCTAAACACATTTTTACTTGTACCAAAATTCAAGATGCTCACATTACAGCAGCTTCTTCCCATGCTGGGCAAGGAGTCTTGGCTGGTAACATTGGACCTCAAGGAGGCATACCTGCATGTCCCAATCAGACACAATTGCAGAAGATACCTCAGATTTCTTGCAGGTTCAACCCATTATCAATTCTCTGCATTGCCCTTTGGCTTATCTACTGCCCAGAGTATTCACGAAATGCCTGGCGTCAGTAATTGCCTACTGCAGACTTCAAGGGATACAAATATACCCATATTTGGACGACTGCCTGATCCAAGCGGACAGCAAGCACATACTTCTGAAACATCTGGCTTTTGTAATAATGTTGTTGAATTCTCTGGGATACACAGTCAACAAAAAGAAATCAAGGCTAATACCCTCTCAGAAAATAATTTTCCTGGGTGCCAACTTGGACACAAACACTCAGATGGCCTACCTCACGCTAGAGAAGCAGGGGCAACTAACTCAATACTTCAGAACACTAGCAAACTTTTCCAGGCTGACTGCAAGGAAAATCCTGCAGGCTCTGGGATTCATGGCATCTTGCATCCTACTAATCCCATGTGCAAAGCTGCATATGAGGAAACTTCAATGGTACCTGAAAAACCTATGGTCTCAACACAGCCACAGTTTGGAAACAATAATACCACTAATTCCATGTCTTCAAAAGGAATTTCTGTGGTGGGCTCAAGCATGCCAAACAAACACAGGTCTCCCATTCTGCAAGCCTCAAGCAAATCAAGTCATGACAACAGACGCCTCGGACTACGCCTGGGGGGGCGCACATGACAGGTCGGTGCATTCAGGGCAAATGGTCCCAGAGAGAAAAGCACCTTCACATCAACCAAAAGGAAATGCTAGCAGTAATAAATGCTATTATAGCTTTCAAAGACCTTCTGCATCCAGGTCAACTATTGATAAGGACAGACAACACCACAGTAATGTGGTACATAAACAAACAGGGAGGAACCCATTCATACCCCCTATGCAGGCTGGCCATGTCACTTTGGAACATGGCTCTGGAATTACAAATCGAACTTCAAGCACAGTACTTGCCAGGCAAGGAAAACACGCTGGCAGACAACCTAAGCAGAAATATGACAGATCCACATGAATGGAAGTTGCATCCTCAAGTTTTTACAGAGATAGTTCAAGCATGGGGAAGGCCAGACATAGATCTCTTTGCCTCCCACAAAAATCACCAATTGACAAAATTCTGCTCAAGGAATTTTCATCCAAAGGCCTGGAGAGTGGACGCGCTCTGTTTCAGTTGGACAACAATGACAGTTTATGCCTTTCCACCTGTTCCTCTGCTGCCCAAAGTTCTATTAAAAACCAGAGCAGACAGACCAAAGATGATTCTCATTGCTCCAGACTGGCCAAGACAGCACTGGTACCCACTCCTGAGGAGCCTGACGCATACCCCTCCATGGACCCTACCTCTAATGCCTCTTCTTCTGACTCAGCACAGCTTCAAAACTCTTCACAGTCAGCTGAAAACACTCAATCTGGCCGCATGGAAGATTCCTTAACATCACAACAGACCCTACTCTCCAAGGAGGTGCAGGATGTCATTTTGGAGGCCAGAAGGCCGTCTACTAGAAAAGCTTACTCTGCAAAATGGAAACGGTTGGAATGAGAAACGGGGCCAGAATCCTGGAAAACTGAATTTACCTCAAATATTACAGTATCTAGCTGAGCTGCTAAGCAGTGGACTTTCATTCTCCTCCATCAAAATCCATGCCTCAGCCATTTCTGCAGAATACAACACTGATCCACCTTTATTCTCTCACCCCCTCTTAAGACAGTTCCTCAGAGGGGCTAAGAATATAAAACCCCCAAGGAAACAACCGATACCTGCTTGGGACCTCAATTTCATTCTAGAAAAGCTGACCTTGCCTCCTTTTGAGCCAGCTGCCTCAACAGATTTGCAATATTTGTCCTGGAAAACAGCTTTCCTTCTGGCTATCACCTCAGCTCGTAGGGTATCGGAACTACAAGCCCTCATGGCTGTGCAGCCTTTTGTCATCTTCCATCAGGGCAGAGTTTCCTTACGAAACAACCCGTCCTTTATGCCAAAGGTGGTATCCAGGGTAGCTTTGAATCAGGCTATACACTTATCTACCTTTTACCCTTATCCTCAAAACAAAGGGGAGAGACTACTACATTCCTTGGACATCTACAGACAGCTGCATTATTATTTGGACAGAACAAAGCCTTTCAGAAAATCAGAACAGCTCTTTGTGTCCTATGCTATAGGAGCTCAAGGGAAACCAATTTGCAAACAGACAATTTCAAAATGGATAGCCCACTGCATACGCTTTTGTTACTCTTTTCATGGTAAAACTGTACCTGCAGGCATCAGATCTCACTCCACAAGGGCCACAGCTACCTCTGCAGCTTTCCTCAGAGGAATTCCTACCAAAGATATTTTGGAAGCAGCCACTTGGAGTTCTGTGCATACCTTCTCCAAGCATTACCACCTACCATTATACTCCAAAACTAGAGCAGGCTTTGCCACTGCAGTCTTGCAGGGCATCCTGGCTCCTCCTAGTTCCACCTAGTGCCTACCACCCCTTTCTTAGCTTTTTGATTCTACCCATCTGTTATGACTGCAGCTGTATGCACGATGAACATAGTACAGTTTTGTACCTACCATAAATGTAGATGTTCGAGTGCTAATACAGCTGCAGTCCAGGTTTCCCTCCCTCCTTCCCCTCTTAGGACAGGCCTTTTGGCTAACCCCTCCTCATACAACCTGATTGGGGTATTCATTTATGGTGTATTTGCTTGCAACTACTGTATTTTGATTATATGGCATTGCTTTATTACACAAATTTATGTATTGCCTTCCTTCTGGGGGCACCTGACATCTGGGGCAAGAAAAACTGAAGAAAATGGCGTTGGCTGGTTCTTTTATACCCCTGTCGCACTGACGTAGGAAGGATGAAGGATGAAGGATGGAGCATGTTGAGGCAAGGGGCCTGCAGTGGATCTCACTGTGGTGGAGGCAGATACTAAGAGTGAACTCTCTGAGGACAGTGCCCTTTTCCACCCCCACCCCCCAAACAAGAGAGTCCTAGGATCTGGACAGGTTTGGAAAGTGTGTCTATGCTTCAGTGATGTTTGCCATTTGCCGTGCACGTGCTGAACTACGTGGCCCATTTGACCAGACTGCAGAAGGATTTGATGAAGGAATTGTCATAATCCTTGACAGGTCCCATGGCAGTAGGGTCTTGTAGGGTATTGTCGCAGCTGATGACCATGCATTCTATTGCTAATGAGTCCATACATTTCTTAATCTAACACAGCATTTAGCACAGCCAGAGCAGCAGGTACTGGTATTACTATTCACTGCTTTGCTTGGATGTGGTTATGTAATTTCTGAGAAAGCTTCAGGATATCCTCCCTGAATGCACCATTGGATGGCTCAACTTTGTTTGGTCCCAGGTCAAAGACACCTTAACCAGGAGTGAGCAGGACAGCAAAACCTTGTCTGCCATCAGAATCCATTTCTCCATACCTCAGAGGTCTTTTTCACATAATCAGAAAGGTGAAAAACATTTTTGGTTCTGGAAGTCCCAAAGCTTTGGCCAAGAGACCTCTGGTGACAGAACCCCCACCCAGGGCAGAAGGAGAAACTTTAATGGCCATCTCCTTAGAGGCAGAAGTGGCTGCAGAATCAGGGGTTTCATCCATTAAGTGACAACCCCTTCCTGTGCTCCAGGACAGTTGTTCAACTGCCTTTCTCTCCACTTAACTCTGCATGCCCTAGCCTGGAAGGCCATCACCTCAATTCTTGGGTGTTGGGGAGTGATAACCAGAGGATATTCTGTTCCCTTCACATCCTCCTAAAGGTGACATACCAGCGATTTCTAATATGTTCCACCCCAATAAAGAAGGGCAGCAACATGGGAAATATTGAAACTTCAGGAAAATTAGTAATATAGGAGAGTCCCACAGGACCACAGAGGTTCCTTTTTTATGCCAAAGAAGAGTGGGGAACTAAGACCAATCTTTGACGTAAGTCAGTTAAATCAGTTAGACAGATGTAATTCCTCATGGTCATGATACTGTCTCTCTTGAGGAAGGATGACTGGATGAGCTCAGTGGACCTTTAAGACTCTTACTATCACATCATGATAGCCAGTCAGTCCAGGAGGTTCCTACACTTCTGGTTGGGAATTAGTCATTTCCAGTTTATAGCACTGTATTTTGGTCTCACCACAGCCCCACTGCATGTTCACCAAATGCATAGCAGCAGTAGCATCCTGACTTGGGTGCAGGGGTTCCCTGTCTTCCCATACTTGGGTGGCTGGCAAATCTCTGCAACCACAAGGGATTCACTAATTCACACAAGTGTTTCTCTACTCTGTGCTGTTCCTTAGGGATTATAGTAAATTTTGAAAATTTCAAACTGGAAATGGTTCAGACCTTTAGAGTTCATAGGCTGCCACCTGGATACTACCACATGAATAGCCAGTCTTCCTCTGTCAATGCTGCCATCCCTATGTCTTCAAGCTTTACTTAGTCGTACACTATCAGAACCCTCTGGCATATCTGATTTTCTGGCTGTGAGGATTCATGGAAGTTGCTATCACTCTAGTCCTATGCATACGTTTCTACAGGAGAGCTCTCCAGTAGACTCTGTCCATCCACTGTTCCATGGTCTATCTCCTGATGCATGATCCCATCAGGCTAAGATCTGCAGACAGCATATCTTATGGTGGATGACTTCCCCACTGACCACCTTGGGACATCCCTTTGTGATTCCTCCTCCAAGGCCACAGTAACTAGGGCGCTTCTCCTCTGGGTTGGTGGAGGCATTTCAAAGGGAGGGATGGTCTGACATACCTGATCCCAGACAGAGGCCAACCTTTGCATCAGTGTTCTGGAGATGCTGGCAGTCCTCCTTGTGTTGCAGGCCTTTTAAGATTGCCTCCCCATGGGTGTGATAGCAGTGCAGATACACAATATGCCTGGGGTCTGATACGTCAGTAAACAAAGCTAAACCCTGCCACACCCTTATGGCAAAAGGCCATGAGGGTGTCCCAGTGGGCAATGTCTTTCCTTTGCTTTCTTTTTGAAACACATACCCTGAACAAGTCCAATATCTTAGTGGAACAAACTAAACAAGCTGATTCTTCAGCCACGTGAGTGGTCCCTTCATTTGTCAGTAGTGCTGAAAATCTTCAGCTACTGGGGCCAGACCTGCTGCTGTCTGTCTGCAGCCCCAACCAATACCCAGTGCAGCAGCTTTTCCACTCTAATCCTTCAATTGAATGGTAGCTGTAACTTTAAGAGAAGTTACTGAGATCAGTGTGTCTTATGACCTCCTTTGGGTATTATTTATTTTATTTTAAGTTATTGAGTATTACAGTGCCCACTTCTAGGCATTTACATGAAAACAAGAACAAAATGAAACCATAAATGCCTCAGAATGGCACAATCCATAATCATGAAATAAAAAACACAGGAATCCAGTAAGATCATTAAGATAGTTAAAATCACAAGAAAGTAGTAGGAGGTCTTGTTGAATGCACATCATATTTAATACTGCATCATTTATTTATTGCAACATGTAGTACCAAATGTACACATCCACAGTACTTTTTCAGTAACTGATTAGAAAGGTTGCTGTGCAACTTCTTTCATTTCTGCTTAATTAGCAAAATGTTTTTAAAGTCCTTAAGGCTTACTTAAGAGCTTCAAGATGACCACATCCGTTATGTTTCACATAAATAATGCTGGCAGTAAGGCTCCCAGTTCAGAAATGTTTAGTCTTTTGTGTATTGTGTAGACTTCCCCAGCTTCAGGATACTACAGATTTTATGTGTTTCATAGATTGTGTTAATTTCCTTGGTATGCAGTTTCTACTTGCATATGGCAGATATTAAAACACATTGCAAATAGGAATCTTGGTCTGAAATGAGTGCATTTTATATAGACAGAGCAGTGGCATCTCCGGTTGTCTGTGCCTCCTCTAAGAGTTTTAACTTACTGCATTTGTTATGCAACTTAGAGTTTAATTTGTCCTGCTTTTGTACTTCCACCTTGCAACAATTTCATACTGTCATGGTGTTGAATGCATGTGCAGGGTATTTCAGTGCAGGGGATCTTGTTTGCAGCTCAGTCTGTTAAGAGTTGCTGACAGTCTAGAGTTCCTTTACATTTGTTTCAGAATTTACACTTGTATGCAGTCGTCATTTGGACAAGACAGTATGACAGTGGTCTGCTACATGTATGAGCCAGAATGTCTGAAATCCTTTCCTTGTCTTCATTACGTGCTTGATCTGTGAAACTGGGCATTAAAAGAAGCATGTTTCTTTGGCCCATTATGTAGCAGATACTTCAAACCTTTTAGCACACTTGTTTCCTGAACATGTATCAATGCAGTCTGAAAAATGCATTGCTTGTCAGTCCCCTTTTAGAAGGATTAGAAGTTTCAGATATAGACTTTTTGCAACCTGGATCAGTGCAGTTTCGGCCTTTAAATGGAAATGTTTTGCTTTATAGATCAAAGAATTCCATCTATTTTCATGCTTTGGCATTTTGGATTATACAATTTAATTTGATGCTTTCATTCAGAGTACCCCTTTTTCAGGATCCGGTTGTGTGCAGTTTTGACATACCATGACTCTAAACCATCGTTCATCAGAAGACATTATATTTAGTAGAAAAGATTACTTTCTTACCTTTGGCAAGAAATTGTTACAGTTAATCCTGGTATTCAGAATGTAGTTCCTGTAAATCTGGTCAGAAAAATAATTTCCCGAGGAAGACAGATGATTTTGACATTAACAGGGACAAGGCTTTGTCTCCTTCAGATTCTCAAGCCCATATCTGAGATTCATAGGAAACTTGCTCCTCTCATCCTCCTTTGGAGGAATTTTCCTTTTTCTCAGAGTATAGTCAGGCTGAGTGATGTATTTTATGGGGAACAAATATTCTCCCTGAATCAAGGAAATATTATGATGTTACAAGTGGATATGCCTCATTCTACTCTTCCTCCACTAGTACCAACCTTGGAGGATGAATTTTAATGGTGACTGTAGCAACTCTGATTCACAGCCTTCGGTTCCCAAAAAAGCACGTTAAACTAGCAAGCATTTACTTTGTCACCTTAGGTCAGATCCCATGTCCATTTCCACATCTTTTTTCTGTAGAGAAAGACACCTGATGTCCTCCAAACCTTCCCGCTAACTTGGAGGGGGAAGATGTTGGAGAGATTTGGTAAGAAAATATTTTTTTCTTTTTCTTCCACTTTGGTGTGGATGGGCCTACAAAAAGAATGTTTAACTGTCAGAAACATGTGGAAGCATACCTCTCAAGTGTACTTCATTACAAAGAACGTACCTCATTTGGGGTCTTAAAGTTCATGTTCCTCAAAGTTCCACATTGAAAGGCTCTGTCACACATTCTGTGTTGGGTATTTTTTTAACTGATATCCCTGGTAAATAGAAACGAATGATATGATTTCATTAAAAGATCTTTTTCGTAAGTAAAACCAGCATATTTTAACCACCCTATGACCTTCCTAGTTGAAGTTGTTAGTAGGCTGTTCGTATATGTTTCACATTTTGCCCATTTGCACCACATTGAGGGCTAGTGTTCCTCGTTTTGGAGATCGAAGGTTGAGAGCTTTGTGTGGAAGTTTTTTTTGTACTGACAGTTTGAAAGAATTAGGTACCACACTTCCTCCTGAAGATAACAGCTATCGGAATACTACTCTTGCTAATGTTTCTCCAAGTATAAGGGGTGTGATTGGGCAGATACAGTGTTTAGGGCCACCGCTTCTGCTACAATGTTAATATGCCTGCATATGTAACTCCATACACCCAAATACTGTGTGCCCACCCATCCAACCAGTATTGCTCTTGATAAACCTCCCTTGTTATAAATTTCTCTGGTAACTCCTCCTAGTCTAATCTCATATTCCTTACTGCCGGGAACTAGTAGATCAAACTGGAAGGTTCCTCCCTTAGACTGGTAAAGTTCACATTAGTATTCTTATCTTCCTGCCTGCCTAGTGTGACTTTGCACTGCTTAGGTTTATCCCTTTTCTTTATCTTTTTTAAAATCTGCTCATCCTAGTGTTCTATTAAGTGGACCCTTCCTACAAATTCACTTCATATATTTCCGACTTACTACCAAACTGCATTTTATCTGAAAATTGTTAATGCTGTATCATTAATCTGTGTATTAACTACTGTGATCTTGTTCTAGGTTTGAAATTATCATTTCCCTGGAACATTGCCACAGTCACTTTCTTTGACTTCCTGTACTTTCTGTTTAGCCTATAGCCATAATCTGTTGTTTCTACATTGTGGGTAACATTAGGACATCTTTTGGTGTGCTCTCTAGTGGCAGTAGGGAGAGACCAGGTCTCTGCTGGGACTTCCAAGTGCGTACTTAGTCTGAGGGTTAGTTTGAGTTTTGATTTGCCTATATCGAGTCATTCCGTGTGCACTATACTGCTCATCATGCAGCGGTGGCTGGCAATACCCTATGTGGGCACAGGCACCTTAAACTGAAATTTTTCATATACAACTACAGCAGAGACTCAATTATCCAAATTAATTGGGACCTAGGGTAGTTCAGATAATCAAACTGGTTAATCAAACATCTAATTGAACTGGATAAAAACTTCTAAAATCTTGTTTTTTTTTCCTGCATGAATGGAATACACATTTCAACCAGTCAGTGACTTCAATGGACAGTAAAGAATAATGTGAGAGTGTTCAATCTCGCCTTTGTTCTTACACATGGGTTCGGAGCTGATCCTTGGCTCCGTGTCGGCCGCCTGCAAGCTCTGCATCGAGAAGAAGCTCGAGATCACCTAATACCCACAATCCCCCTCTGCCTTTACCTCAGATCTAGTTTGCCGCTGCAGCGTTCGCATCACTGGGTCGAGCTCGAGCACCTCAGATAAGATTTAGAATTTTATTCTTGTTTTTTCTCTGGTACTTTAGTATTAGAAACTGTTTAATATGTTAATATGTTTAATATGGAGAAATGTATTCATCAACAACTTCTACAGTACCTCTCTCTTCACAATATTATAGCTAACTGTCAACATGGCTTTAGACCTCACCATAGCACCACCACTGCCCTCCTTTCCTTTGTAGATACCATTAACAACAATCGCAACAATAATCTTCTCTCTTCTGCCCTATTTATTGACCTCTCCAAAGCTTTTGACATGGTCAACCACTCTTCTTTAATTAGTATTCTTGAATCACTCTCATTTGATAGCCTTGCCATCAAATGGTTTACATCATACCTCAGTAACAGACAACAAGCCATTCTTTGGGAAAACCACATCTCCTCCTTACTGCCCATTACTATTGGAGTCCCTCAGGGCTCCATTCTTGGTCCTCTCCTCTTCTCCCTCTATATAAATGATCTCCACTCTGTAATTCCTCAAGCTACCTGCATTCAATATGCTGATGATTCCACCATCATTTGCTCAGCATCCTCCTCTCCAGATCTCAGATCATTAACTCAAACTATGTTCAACACAGTAGAAACATGGTTCTCTAGACGGTACCTACTTCTCAATGCTAAAAAAACCAAACTTCTCCTCTTTACCCCCACCACTCGCACCCCTCCACTAAACTTCACCATCTCTTCAAACAACAACACTGTTATCTCTCCTGATACTACAACTAAACTGTTAGGAATAACCATTGATAACAATCTCTCATTTGACCAACATATAAACAATACTATCAAATCAGTTAACAGAAAAATAGGGTCTTTATACCGCATTAAACCATTTCTTACCCCTTCTACAAGAGCTACTATTGCTCACACCCATCTTATATCTACTCTCTTTTACGCCTCTCCTATCTTCACCAACCTCAAGAAAACTAACCTAAACAAACTAGCAACCTGCTACAATAACATTGCCCGCTTCGCCACTAGTAAACCTTTTAGACCCCATCACTGCCTTAATCTGAAACACTTAGGCTGACTGGAACTACAAAACTATCTCATTATCTCACAACTCACAATTGCCCACAAACTACTGTACCAACCTAATAACACTCCTATTCTATCACAACTTATACTCCCTTATAACAATCTCACCTCTCTTCGTTCGTCCTGTAAACTTATGACCAAACCCATAAAGGCCCATAACGTAGCTGGTGACTCCCTTTTCACAAACACTGTTGGTAGGGCATGGAATTTGCTGCCTAAAGACTTAACTTTAATCTCATCTCTACCTCTCTTCAAAAAACAAATCAAACTGTACTTCCATAACCACTGGCTTTGTTCCTGTACTACTCCAGGGTAACTTGCCTCACCCCATCCACTCTGTACCTTTAACCCTTCTGTTTGCTTAATATTTAGCATCTACCCTACTTCTTCACCCCTGCTGTCCTACTTTTCTCCCTCACCTCCTCTTGACTGTCTTCCTTCTCTTCCTCTCTCATTCCTGACTCCTGTCCCATCACTATTATTTATCTCACTTTTTCCTTCTACTTCTCTACCCCTCTGAGCTTAAACCATTATTCTCTATGGCAAATGCTATATTGCACATCCTTTTATGTACTAGGTAAAATTATTGTGAATCTGATCGAACTTATGTATGATCTCTAACTGTTTGAGTTCCAGAATATATGTTGATTTTATTAACAAGTTGATGTTTATTTCTATTTTATTGTATGTTTTTATTAACAAGTCTGTTCATTTATGTTTTGTGTGGAGCTTTTCTCCCCGGGCCTCTACTGAAAATGGACATATATCCAGCTAGACTAGCCCGGTCAACAAATGTAAAATAAAATAAAAAATAAATAAATAAATAATAATTTGTGTGAGTGTGGTAAGGTATAAGGAAATCTCGGTTCCGTTTAAGTTATAAAACTTAGTCAGAGTTCTCTTCGGGGCCTACCACCACTCTTTGGATTTGACAACTGGATTGACTCATTACTGGATTTGACAATTTTACCGGACTTGACTGTTTTTCTGGATTTGACTATATTTCTACTTACTTTGACATGTCTGAAAAGGCCAAATCAGGTTTCAAGCGTTGCCAGTGTGGGCAAAAAATGTCAGTTACTGACAACCATAGTTCCTGTGTCTACTGTCTTGGCCCTCTCCACCTGCAAGAAGACTGTTCTATTTGTCATTCTTTCAGTGGGAGGGTCATGACAGATAGGCGCAGGAAATTAATGGACAGGGGTTTATTAAAACCTTCCTTTCAGGAGGCTCTGGATGCTTCTGACCAGGCATCCAAGTCCTCGAAGGAATCGAAGACGTCGGAGCCCAAGTCATCGGCTCCGAGCTCTTCCACTAAAGTTAGATCACCGGTTCCACAGACTTCGGGGCCGAGTGTTCAACTGGTGTCAGTTTCCGAGCTTCGAGTCTTGGAACCGGTGATGGAGCTCCCTCCTTCGACACTATTGAGGTCGGCTCCGTCTTCGGTTCCTTCGACCCGTTCTTCTAAGCTTTCCGATATCGATGTGGACCGTGTGGTGCAGAAGTTATTGGAACATTCGGCCCTATCCAAGCTTATTTCGGTTTCCACCCAGTTGGTGTCGAAACTTGAAGGCCTCCCATTGTCTCCATCCGTTCCTCCTCCGAGACCTGTCCAGTCTTTGGAGCCGGAAGAGGTTGATCTACTGGTTGTGGAGCCCTCGGGTCCAGAACCGTCCTTCTCTCGGTCTGTTCCTTTCACCTCGACTCCGTCGGATCCGGTACCGGAGTCTCTGAGCCGACGATCTGTCCTTGGTTCCGGGGCCGAGAGTCGAACCGACGTTTCGGTTCCGACTCTTCCCCTCGGGGCCTCGGCGCGGATCGATTCGGCTCCGTCCTCAGGGTCGATGCCTTTGGTGCCTGTCTCGGGGATTCTTCCCATTTCTTTGGAACCGGGAGATTCTTCGACTCGGGACCCGGGGGCCTTCGATCTTATGAGGAAGGTGTTGTCTACTCAGACAACCACATCAGTAGAAGCATCCTCTCCTCCCCTTGAAGGACCGTTATCTTCCTCTGCACCAACGGCCACATCCAAGCGTCGAGCACCGGTCTCTCAGCCACCCCTGGAGGGTGCCCCCTCTTCCTCGGAGGCTTCTTCGGATGCTCCCCCCGAAGAGGTCCCTAGGAAAAGATTGTGTAAGAGGAGACACTTAGATTCTCCACAGGAATCTTTAACATCCGATACTGACTTGAATGAGTCAGAAGGGTCCCCAAAGTCACCTTCAGAAGATGTCTCCTTTTCTGACATCTTGGAGATCCTGAAGCAGAGAGGTGATTGGCAGTCCCTCCCCCCTTCTGAGGATGAGTCAGTCTTGCTGAAGGCATTTGGTGCTCGCCCTTCCTCCTCCTGGGTCACTCCGCCCTTCGATGAGTTAATGGAGTTGATTGCTCGAAGGGCGTGGGAGACACCTGAAATGGTGGAACCAGTCCCTAGGAAGCCTAATAAGTACATCACTGCACCCCAGGACAAGGCTTACCTCACTAAAGGAGTCCCAGTAGACGCCATGGTGGTGGCAGCGGCCACGAAAAAGGAGATGTCGGAGTCTTCCTCATCTGTCCATCTGCCTAACAGAGATTCTAGGACTATGGACAGATACGGGAAGCGCATTTTTAGTTCAGCGGCTTTTTCTATGCGTTCCCTGAACTATTTGACTCATTTTACACGCTTACAGAGGGATCTAGTCAAAGAGTTGGGAGATACCCTCCAGGGTACTACAGATGCTGTCTCAGAGAAAGTTTCGGCACATCTAAATACCCTTACATCCATTGTTAACTCATCCATGAGGCTGATATCATACGCAGCCGAAGGATCGAGTAGGGCAGCGGCTTCAGCGATTGCTCTTCGTAGGCAATCCTGGATGCGCTTATGTTCGTTATGGAAGCCTTCAAGTCTTCCTTTACTAACGCCCCATTTGATGGTGCCACACTTTTTGGCCCTAAAGTAAAGGAGACCCTTACCCGGTGTGAACAGGAGGGAAAGACTCTGTCTGCTGTCGGAGTCCGTTTTTCCACCCCTTCCAGACCGTACCCCAAAGGGCAATGTGGTGGGAAAATGTGGTTTCGAAAACCCCAAGGATCTTTCCCAAGCACACAGGGTGATGCCCCCTCTAGAGGCAGAGGAGGGGGCAGAGGTGGAAGACGCCACCCGGGCGGCAGAGGGGGTCCGCAAAACCAAGGAGACAGGGATACTCCCCCTGGAAAACCTTTTCAGCACTCCTGAGAGGAGGCCCGACTGTCCTGCTCTGGAGGCAGTCGGGGGTCGCTTAGCTTTATACCCTCAGGCCTGGCAAAACATTACTACAGACAACTGGGTAAAAAGCGTTGTTACCAGAGGTTACAAAATACCATTCCTATCCACCCCATTCCAAAGAGAAAACTCCCAGATGTACCACCCCATCTGCGAGACCCAGCAGCTATAGAAATTTCAAAGCTGCTAGAAAAAAAGTCATCCAACCAGTCCCAGCGGACCAAATAGGATTCGGGACTTACTCAAGGTTCTTTTAGTTCCAAAGAAAACAGGGACTGGAGGCCGATTCTGGACCTAAGCAACCTCAACACCTTTGTCAAGAAGGAAAAGTTCGAATGGTCACGCTTCAATCGATCCTTCCATTCTTACAGAAGGACGACTGGATGTGCTCAATAGATCTGAAGGACGCATACTACCACATCAAAATGGCCAGGGCGTCCAGGGATCATTTGCGCTTCGGCTGGGAGCCAGTCACTATCAGTTTCGGCCCTGCCCTTTGGTCTGACCTCAGCCCCAGGGTTTTCACCAAATGCATGGCAGTGGTAGCGTCTCATCTGAGGCGCCTAGGATTCCAGGTGTTTCCGTATCTGGACGACTGGCTCCTGTCTGCCACCACCAGGCCTCAACTGATACAGGCCAGGGATTACACCCTACAACTTTGTATTCACCTCGGAATTTCCGTAAATTTCAAAAAATCTTTACTACAGCCATCACAGCATATCTTATTCATAGGAGCGGAATTAGATACGCATCATTTGGTTCTAAGGCTTCCTACAGAAAGGATAGTCACACTTCAAAACAACATTTCTCTCCTGCTGTCGTCCAAAAAGTCCCCGGCAAAGCTGGTTCTGAAGGTCTTGGGTCTCATGGCAGCTTCTCTCATTGCGATACCATTGGGAAGACTGCACATGAGAGTTCTACAATGGCTCCTGTTTGCACAATGGTCATTCCAACAGCTACCTCTGACTCACGAAATTCTGATAACAAACATATGCAAATCACATCTAACTTGGTGGCTTCAGACTTGCAACCTTTCCAGCGGAAGACCATTTGTGCTACCCACACCGTCAGCGACGATAACCACGGACGCTTCCCTGATAGGGTGGGGGGGCATCTTTCAGGGACAGACAGTCCAAGGCGAATGGACCAATCTGGAGTACAATCTGCACATCAATGTTCTGGAGTTGAGGGCAGTGTTTTTAGCGTTGCAACACTTTGCTCCCCTTCTTCCTCTAGGAACTATTGCAGTTCAGACAGACAACATGTCCGTAGTCTGGTACATAAACAAGCAAGGGGGAACCAGGTCTTATCAACTATGCAGAGAGGCCATGAGAATTTGGCAATGGGCGGAGTCCACGGTCGCTTTCTGATCGCAACGCAAATCCCAGGGACAACCAACGTCATAGCCGACAGGCTGAGCAGAGCAATACTGTTGCCTCACGAGTGGTCCCTCAAACAGTCAATTGCGAACATGATATTTCGCAAGTGGGGCCAGCCTTCCTGCGATCTGTTTGCATCTCCAATGAACGCCAAATGCAGGAGCTACTTTGCCCTATTACCCTCCAGGGAAGTCCCCAGGGACGCGCTGGTGCACGATTGGCCCCCGGGTCTCCTGTATGCTTTTCCTCCATTTCCCCTGATTGCAAAGTTTCTGCAGAAAGCCAACAACCTTCAGAGGACTATAATCCTCATTGCCCCATTCTGGCCTCGTCAGATTTGGTTCCCCTTTCTATTGCATCACCGCATTCGGGGACCTTGGATGCTGGACCCAGATCCGGATCTACTGACTCACTCATCAGGAGTCCCTCACCCATCTCTCGAATCACTCCATCTAGCAGCTTGGCTGCTCCGCTTCCCTTTCTAGCCAGGTCTGATTCCCTTACACCGGCGGTTCAGAATATTTTAGTGGCTTCTCATAAAGCTTCCACTACAAAGACCTACACCAGTAAATGGAAACGTTTCGTCTTCTGGGCTAATTCACATCATTTGGACCCTGTTATAGCTCCGTTGAACAAGATCTTGGAGTTCTTGACAGAATTGTTTCATGAAGGAGCTTCTCCTGCTACTTTAAGAGTGCAGTTGGCTGCCATTTCTAACAATCATGTGGAAGAATGTGGTGCACCTATTATGGCTCACAGACTTTGTAAAGCTTTTTTAAAAGGATCTTTTCATATCAGACCACCAGTTAGAAGTCCTACATCACCGTGGAATTTGAACCTCTTACTTTCTAAATTGATGTTGCCCCCCTTTGAACCAGCCTCAATTTGCCCATTGAAATTTTTGTCGTGGAAAACTTTATTCCTAGTGGCCATTACATCCGCTAGGCGAGTGTCTGAGCTTCAAGCTCTTTCTATTAAACACCCTTATTTAATTTTCCACTCTGACAGAGTATCCCTTTGCACTAATCCATCCTTTCTCCCCAAAGTTTGCTCTACTAATAATATTAATCAGTCCATTGAATTACCCACCTTCTTCAAAAACCACTCTAATAAATTGGAGTATATGTTGCACAAATTGGATGTCCATAGACAACTCAGATTTTATTTGGATAGAACAAAAGATCACAGGAAATCTGATCAACTGTTTGTAGCTTTTGCTGACAGCAGAAAGGGTGTAGCAGTTACGAAACGAACTCTTTCCAAATGGCTAACTGATTGTATCATATACGTTTATGAGGCTTCTAATCAAACATTATCAGTCAAACCTAAAGGACATTCTACCAGATCAGTGTCTACATCCTTAGCTCACACAGCTCGCTTACCATTAGACACGATCTGTGCGGCTGCTACTTGGGCTAAACCACATACATTTATCTCTCATTACAAAGTGGACCTTTGGTTCCACTGTGCTCAAGAACGTTCTCCCGTGAGTTCCTCAGGATCATGGAGCTAGGGACGCTACCCATGTGTAAGAACAAAGGCGGGATTGAACACTCTCACATATAGAAGTTATGTCCTTACCATAACGTTCCATGTGGAGTGTTCATCTCGCCTTGGTTATTACACTCCCACCCTTCCCACCCTTAGGAAGAACGTTCGATTTGGTGCCTGGTCTGGAGTGTTCTCCTTCTGCAGTTGCATTGGTTATATTTTATGATACACTTGTGTATATATGTATATATATATATGTATGTATATAGATAATCCTATCATTAGGTAATTTTTGGTATGTGTGTGTGCTCTCTATGACTGGTTTGCTTGCAAACTAGATCTGAGGTAAAGGCAGAGGGGGATTGTGGGTATTAGGTGATCTCGAGCTTCTTCTCGATGCAGAGCTTGCAGGCGGCCGACACGGAGCCGAGGATCGGCTCCGAACCCATGTGTAATAACCAAGGCGAGATGAACACTCCACATGGAACGTTATGGTAAGGACATAACTTCTATTTTTTCACACACAAGTGGGCTACAACCACAAAAAAGACGCACAAGTGAATATATGTAACATTTACATATTCAGACGTTATGATTTTTCCTACCTGAAAACATTGGAAGGCTGCATTCAGATAATTGACATTTCAGATGATTGACTCTGTACTGTACCTCTAATTTCCTAAATCCCTAGCTGCGGGTTGAGTAGGTAGTTTGAGCACTATGCAGCTGGTTTGCCTGCTGAGAAGCACCCACCCCTTGAGTTTTACCCTAGGCAATTTTAAGCACTCTTGTTAGTAAATTACAGCAACCAAGCTAGTCAGCTGTGAACCTCCCTTGTAGTATAGCCCAGTAGAATAAACAACTAAGATCCATAGCCATGGACGTGCACTTCCCTGCTATTTCTGCAGCTGGCCTGTTTGACATTGGCGTCCTGAGGCAGTGCAGCAATTGCCTTATGTGACTGGACAACCACCTAATCCTCAAACATATGAATAAGGAATGCAAGAGATGTATTTATACAATGTCATTGGGGACAAGGCGGTCACCTACAAGGTCCTACACTACCAAACAGTTTGTCAGGAGCACACACACACAACATCCATCCTTAATAGTACAGATCAGTCTCATAGACCCTCATATGCTGGGGCCTTAAATGTAATCTCCTCAAATCATAAAGACCCGTCAGACATTGGGCACGCAAAAAGTTCTCCACAGCCTCAAGATCATTCCACAAAAATAACAGTCAAGAAGACACTAGCTGCCATAACCCATGGTGTCTCAACCTCTACGCCTGTAAGGCATACCAGTACACAACCCAGTATTCTGGTCATTTATTTTATTTTGCATTTGTTGACCGGGTTTGTCCAACTGAGCTGAAGAGCCCTTTTTCAGTGGAGGCCAGGGGAGAAAAGCTCCAACATATTATATAATTTTCATTATAAATTAGCATTAAACAGCAATGTTACAGGATTATTACAAGACATTAAGTAGCAATACAATGTTATACAGTGTCAGTAATCAGGAGTGTAGCAAAGCTCTTTCAAGATGTATAAAAAGAAATAATATGTCATTAAGATGACTACAGTTTTTGGGGTAAGTGGTTACAAAAACCCAGTTTTATCATAATGTAGTTGCATGAAGGCAAGACAATTAAAATGATGTTCATCGTGTTATACTGCTGCAGTCATCACACCTGGGTTATCCTGCCATCAGGCGGTCCCGCAGTCGGCCGAATCCCAAAGTCTTGGTCCGGCGTCTGTTGTCGTCGCTTCTTCCCTGACGTCAGTGCGACAGGGGGATAAAAGAGGCAGCCGACGCCATTTTCTTCAGTCTTTCTTGCCGTGCGGTGCCCAAAGCAGAAGCAGTTCGCAAGTGCCAGTCGGCTAGCTCCTGAGATTTTCTAATCGAATTTCAGCCCGAAGTATTCTCTAAAGCTAAGTACCCCATTGGGGAAACTTTTCTTGCCTCAGACCGATGTCAAACAAAGTTAATAATTGCATTTCTTGTGGGAAGCAAATACTTCATAAGGATTTTCATTCTTATTGTATTCCTTGCCTAGGCCCATACCACGATGTCTCTGGTTGTCGGTTTTGTGCTAGGTTCAACAAACGTACAATCAAGCGTTGGGCAGATTTCGCCAGACATTATTTTGGCAGAAAATTTAACTATAGCATGTCGTCGGAGCAACCGACATCAGCAATGATTAAAAAACGCAAGGATAAGGACAGGCAACCAAGGCCAAGACCAGATACCGAGGCCTCAGCAAGGCCTGCTGCCGGTTCTCCGGTTTTCAGCGAGGCGCCTACGCAGCCCCTGACTACCTCTGATTTAGAAATTCTGACGGCCTCCCATCAGCTGGGCCTGAAGAGCCTGTTCCCTCTCACCCCTCGGACGCCAACCCTGACGGTGATCCAGAGATTTTGGACAGGCCTTCGGTTTCTGAAGGTGTCTTCAAACCGACAACTATCTCTATTAAGTCTTATGCTAAACTTAAAGCCCCCTTAAAAGTTAGGAAACCGGGTCCACAGACCCCCCGCCCCCCACAGGCTCCTATGCCTAAAAAGCAGATGCTTAAGATGGCTGAGGATTTAATTACCCTTATCAGGGGTTCACAACCCCCTCTTGACAAAAGGCCTAGACTGGAGGAAGATTATCCTTCCTCTGACCAAGCATCCATTTCCTCAGCTAACTCTGAGGACCAGGATTATTCCTTCCCTCCTTATGAAGACTCAGATGCTGAAGAGTCCATTCCCTCTGTCTCCCCCCCTGAAGACTACTCTTTTGGGGAAACTTTACACACCATGAGGGAACACTTCCACTGGGAAGGCCAAGATTACTCTGACTCTAAGAAAAGACTCCGTGAGTTTCTTCTTCTTCCACAGCATAGACCCCTTGCAATTCCTCCAGTTTTAGACATTTTGGATGATGTTTACACCAAATCTAGTCTAAACCCAGATTCCTTACCTCCTGCACCAGCTAAACCAGACAGATACTACCGGGTTCCTGATTCTCATAGGTTTCTATATAAAAGCCCTGTTGCAGACCCCAAAACCATTTCCCAGGGTCCCAAAGGGGTTAAGGCTTCTACTGCTAAGAATCCTCTACCTTCTGAAAGAGATTCCAGAGCATTAGAAAGATGGGGGAAGAAAGTGTATGCGTCTGCCACTTTGGCCATGAGGGCCTTAAACTGCCAATTCCACATGCTAAAATACCAGCAGTACTTGATTACACAGTTAAAGCAGAAAATGATCCCTCAGACAGATCAACCTGATTTCAAAGAGATGCAGGATTTGCTGCATGCAGCAGAACAGGTGGGAAAGCATACCTTACAGTGTGTTTTTGATTCATTGGAAGCCTCATGTAGAGCAGCTGTCACAGGATCTGTAATACGTAGACATGCTTGGCTAAAAGAGCAAGCCTTACCAGAACATGTCAAAGCAAAGTTATTGGATGCTCCATTGCAGAAAGATGTGTTATTTGGTGTCAAAGCAGAGGAAGTTTTAAAGAAAATGGAAGAAAAGGCAAAATCTATGCAGACAGTTAAATATTTTTTACAGGTACAACCTCTTCGTTTCAGCAGAAACTGGCCATCCAAAAACTGGTCCATTCCTGCATCAGACAGACCCCAAAGGGGTAGGTACAGATGCCCAAGGGGCAGAGGCCAGCCGCAAGGTTCTTTCAGGCCTAGACAATGGCATACAACAACTCAAAGCGGTGGAGACGAAAGATCTCAACCCTTCAGGAAACAAACACAATGACTTCCCTCTTCGCCTGCCAAGCAAAATTGCCCTGGCAGCACCTTTGGGAGGAAAACTGGCTCTATTTCCACAAAATTGGCGCATCATAACAAAGGACAAATGGGTTCTGGATATCATTACCCAAGGCTACAGATTTCATTTTCACACTTTACCACGGATGAGAGGCATGCCAAATCTGCCTCCAAATCAATGGGTAGAGCACAAATGCAAATTTCAGCTCTCATGGATATGAAAGCAATTCAAAAGGTACCTACAAAGGAGCAAGGTCAAGGTTTTTACTCAAGACTATTTCTAGTACCAAGAAAGGACAAAGCCTGGAGACCCATTTTAGACCTCTCAATTCTAAACACATACCTGAAGGTACCCAAATTCAAAATACTCACACTACAGCAGCTTCTTCCCATGCTGGGCAAGGAGTCTTTGCTGGTAACGTTGGACCTCAAAGAGGCATACCTGCATGTCCCTGTCAGACAAGATTGCAGAAGATACCTCAGATTTTTGGCAGGTACAACGCATTATCAATTCTCTGCATTGCCCTTTGGCTTATCTACTGCACCCAGAGTATTTACAAAATGCCTGGCATCAGTAATTGCATACTGCAGACGAGGAATACAAATTTATCCATATCCGGACGACTGCCTGATCCAAGCGGACAGCAAGGCCATTCTATTACAGCATCTGGCATTTGTAACAAAGCTGCTAAGTTGCCTAGGGTACACAGTAAACAAAAAGAAGTCAAAGCTAATACCCTCACAAGACATAATATTCCTGGGTGCCAGCTTAAATACAACGGCCCAGATGGCTTATCTCATGCCAGACAAACAAAAACAACTGACTCAATACTTCAAAAAGATGGCAACTTTTACCCAGCTCACTGCAAGGAAAATCCTGCAGGCATTGGGGTTCATGGCATTCTGCATTCAACTAATTCCACATGCAAAGCTGCATATGAGGAAATTACAATGGTACCTGAAAAGTGTATGGACTCAACACAGACACAGCCTCGAAACAAGTATACCTCTCATTCCCTGCCTTCAAAAAGAGTTCCTATGGTGGACTCAAGCATGTCAAATAAACAAGGGTCTTCCTTTTGTCTTACCTCCAGCAAACCAAACTATGATAACAGATTCTTCAGACTAAGCCTGAGGAGCACACATGACAGGACAGTGCATACAGGCCAAATGGTCTGCAAAACAAATGCATCTACACATCAACCAAAAAGAGATGCTAGCTGTGCAAAATGCACTGACAGCCTTCAAGGACCTCTTGCATCCAGGACAACTACTAATAAGGACAGACAACACTACAGTTATGGGGTACTTAAACAAACTGGGAGGAACACACTCCTACCCCTTATGCAGACAGGCAATGACCTTGTGGAACACAGCATTGACTTACCAAGTACAACTGAAAGCACAATTCCTGCCAGGAAAGGAAAACATCTTGGCAGACGAATTAAGCAGAAATTTGGCAGATCCTCACGAGTGGAGACTACACCCACAAGTATTTTCAATTATAACTCAAAGGTGGGGACGCCCAGACATAGATCTTTTTGCCTCCCCCAACAATTGCCAACTACAGAAATTTTGCACAAGGACTTATCATTCCCTAGCCTGGAAAGTGGACGCCCTATCATTCAGTTGGACAGCATTGACAGTCTATGCCTTCCCACCACTACCTCTCTTGACCAAGGTATTACTGAAAGTCAGATCAGAGAGACCACAAATGATCCTCATTGCTCCGGACTGGCCACGTCAGCACTGGTACCCATTACTAAGGACCTTGACTCACAGCCCTCCATGGATCTTACCTCAGTTCCCACTTCTGTTGACTCAGCAAAACTCTCAGATCCTTCACAGTCAGCTCAGGACTTTAAATTTAGCTGCATGGAGAATACCTTGAATTATCAATCAACACTTCTTTCAAAGGACGTCCTGAATGTCATTTTGGAGGCCAGGAGGCCCAGCATCAGAAAAACTTACTCAGACAAATGGAAAAGATTTTGTGCATGGAACCAGGCTAAAGGCCAAAATCCTTGGATACCAAACATTCCTCAAATACTGCAATACTTAACTGAGATACTACACAAATGCCTTTCTTTCTTATCCATTAAGATCCATGATTCAGCCATTTCAGC
This sequence comes from Protopterus annectens, assembly GCF_019279795.1. NCBI lineage: Eukaryota > Metazoa > Chordata > Ceratodontiformes > Protopteridae > Protopterus > Protopterus annectens. The sequence goes on along the minus strand of NC_056732.1, from coordinate 238,122,173 downwards.
TCAATATAATACAGATCCTTCCATATTCTCACACCCTTTACTAAGGCAGTTTCTCAGAGGGGCTAAGAATACAAGACCCCCCAGAAAAAACCCCAACGCCAGCTTGGGACCTCAACTTCGTTTTAGAAAAATTAACACTGTCTCCTTTCGAACCAGCCTTCTCAGCAGAACTACAATACTTGTCATGGAAAACAGCTCTGTTGCTGGCTATCACCTCAGTACGCAGGGTCTCAGAACTACAGGCACTTATGGCAGTGGAACCTTTCATAATTTTCCATCAGGACAGAGTCTCTTTACGAACTAACCCTACCTTTATGCCAAAGGTAGTATCCAGTGTGGCTTTGAATCAGACCATTCATTTACCCACCTTTTATCCAAACCCCCAGAATAAAGGAGAAAGACTCCTTCACTCTTTGAACATTCACAGACAGCTACATTACTATTTGGATAAGACAAAGACCTTCAAAAAAACTGACCAACTCTTTGTATCCTATGCTGCAGGTTAACAAGGAAAGGCTATTTCAAAACAGACCATCTCCAAATGGATAGCACATTGTATCCGCTTTTGCTACTCGCACCATGGGAAAGCAGTGCCTGTTAATATTAGGTCCCATTCTACCAGGGCTACAGCAACCTCAGCAGCCTTTCTCAGGGGGGTTCCAACCAAGGACATTCTGGAGGCAGCTACTTGGAGTTCAGTGCACACCTTTACCAAGCACTACCACCTTCCATTATACTCAAAAACCAGAGCTGGTTTTGCCACTGCAGTTCTGCAGGGCATCCTAGCTTCACCTAACCCAGTTTAGTACCAGCCACCCATCCATAGCTTTGGGATTCAACCCAAGTGTGATGACTGCAGCAGTATAACACGATGAACGTAGTACAGTTTTGTACCTACCATAAATGTAGATGTTCGAGTGTATATACTGCTGCAGTCCAGGTTACCCTGCCACCATCCCCTCTACATACCAGGGTGTTAGTTATACCTCCATGTACATCAATTTATTGGATGCATGTCTATATGGTGTATTTGCTAACAGCTAGTACTATTGTTTATCTACTAAGGTATTTTTGCATAGTTATTTGTATTGCCTTCCTAGTTGGGGGCACCTGACATCTGGGGCAAGAAAAACTGAAGAAAATGGCGTCAGCTGCCTCTTTTATCCCCCTGTTGCACTGACGTCAGGGAAGAAGCAATGACAACCGACGCCGCCGGACCAAGACTTTGGGATTTGGCCGACTGCGGGACCGCCTGACGGCAGGGTAACCCAGGTGTGATGACTGCAGCAGTATATACACTCGAACATCTACATTAATGGTAGGTACAAAACTGTACTTTTCTCTGAGGCGATTTGCTTAAGTTTTAGAAGACAGTAGAAAGAGTAGTCAAGGAAGATTAGAGAGAGCTAGTGAGAAGAGTGAGTTAAGGGCAGAAAGTAGATTAAGGTATTGGAAATAGGGGATGTTTAAGGAGGGAGAGTGCAGTGGCAGGGCCAGTGACTTTTAAAGTGCTCTTTAGTGGCTGTTTTAAATAGTTTAGGATGTGTAAGGGTCCTGATTTCTAGTGAGAGCCGATTCCAGACAGTAGTGGGGTGATAGCTATACATGTTATGTCCAAATTTAGACTTGGGTTTGTAGATTTGTAGTAGGTCTTGGTTAGAGCTTCAGAGAGTTCTGGAGGGAGAATAATGGGAGATGAGAGGGTATAATGCCAGGCAGTAGGAAGGCTGGTATAGGATAGAATGGATGATCTGGAGCTAAGAGAGAAGAAGCTGGTGGGGCAATTCAAGCCAGTTTAGGTGTTTTAGAGAAAGAAAGGGATGGGATTTGTAGGTTGTAGGTTTGCTGGGCAGCAAATCTAGCTACCTTGTTGTAGGCAGATTCAAGTTTGGTCAGAAGTGTTGAGTTAAGATGTGTGAGAATTTGAGAGTTGTACATTAGACTGGGTAGAAGGTAGGTAAGAGAGAAAGATTAACCTTGGCTTCAGAGGTAAGGAATTTCTTGTTATGGTAAAGGAGCCCTAGTTTTGAATGAGTCTTTTTGATGCAGTTATTAACATGCAAGTCAAATTTAAGCTGATAGTCGATGGTTACGCCCAAGAGCTTAGTGCTGGATTCTACCTCAATGGGAGTGTTATTAAGGGACTGTATGGAGAAGGAGGGTTTAATATTGTAGAATTTTTTTAGGTAGGAAGAGTAACACCTTTGTCTTTTTTAGGGTCAAGGATGAGCTGGTTCCTGGAGAGCCATGTTTCGACTAAGTTAAACGATGCCTGAGTAGCTGAGAAGAGCTTAGAAGGAAAGTTGGCTATGGTGATGACTGTAGTCATCTGCATATTGCACTAAAGATGACTGAGGACAGCAGGTGTAGAGCTGATTAGTAAAGATATTAAAAAGTAAAGGCCCTAGGTTAGACCCTTGATGTACACCCATTTTTACAGGGAGAGTAGGGGAGAGTGCAAAGTGCCATCTCACTGATTGAGATCTATCAGTGAGGTAGCTGGAGAACCATGCAGCAGTATCAGAGGAGAAGTTGAGGTTATGCAGTTTGTGCAGCTGAAGAGAGTGTGAGACAGTGTCAGAAGCTTTTGCGAGGTCCAAGAATAGGCAAGAAATAAGTTTATGGTTGTCCATGGCTGTAGAGACAGTGTTGAGGAAGGATAATAGAGCTGTAGGGGTGCTGTGTTTGGGTCTGAAGCTGTGTTGAGTGGGTGTAAGCAGATTTTCCTGTATTAGATACTGCATAACTTGTTTATGAAGACATTTTTCTAGTACTTTAGAGAGAGGGGAGAGGATATCGATAGGTCTAAAGTTGGAGATATCAGAGTTGCCTCCTTTGTGTATAGGTAGCGTGTAGCATTGTTTCCAGACGGAAGGGACTTTAGACGCAGAGATGGTGATTAATTAGGATAGATACAGGGACAGTAAGAGAGTCAGCTGTTAGAAGAAAAGTGGAAGGAATATTGTCAGCTGATGCTGAGCATGGTTTTAATTTAGAGAGTAGAGTTTTGATGTAGCTAGTAGGTACAGGTATAAGGGAGAAGGTATTTGAGGAAATAGTATTAGGAGTAGGTTCAGAAAAGTTGGAGATGTTAGTAGTAGAGGAGTTTGGATTAGGGTTGAGTAGCTTAGATATTGAATCGATAAAATAGGTATTGAAGATAGTGGCAGTTTCTTCAGATGTCTTTTCTGGGCATGGATTGGGGGAGCTAAGATTACCAGGATGTAATATTTGGTTAATAGAGTTCCAGGATTTTTTAGGATTAGATCTTAGAGCTGTGGGAGGTTTGTTATAAAAGTCCTTTTTATCTTTATTTGTGTTTTTTGTCAGATTTCTGAGTTCTTTATATGTTTGCAAGTCTGGAGAGCTTAGTTTGTGACCATTTTTTCCATAATCCTGCTCTAGTTATAATAAGGGTACGAGTGGCTTTTGAAAGCCATGGAGATATGCTGGACTTAATTTGAACTTTGTGAGGGGGAGCAAGTGAGTATAAGATGCTAAGGAAGGTGAAGCTGAAAGCTAGGACTGCTTCTTCTAGTGGGAGTTGAGTAAGGAATTTCCAGTTTACTTTAGAGAGGAGGGCATTAAAGGTTTCTGGATGGAAGTTATAGAGTTTGTGTCAGATAATAAATCTAGGAGGTTTTGAGAAGTGAGGAGTGAACCTAAGCACTTTTATAGGGGAGTGATCAGGCAGGGTATTTGGTAGGTTTTCAGGCTTATGATATTTGTAAGGATTAAATACAAGTACCCAGTCAATAAGAGGTACTAGATGTGTGAGAGTTGTTTGTATGAGTAGGTTGGGAGATTAGCTGTGTAAAGCCATATAAGTTAATACGAGTATTAGAGTTTGGATTACTGAGAGTTAACCAATTAGTATTGACATCCCCAAGGAGGATGGTTTCATTGGGGATGTGTTGAGAAAAGTATGAAAGAATATTTTTGAGCAGAGGAATGTTGTCTCCTAGAGGAATATAGATGGCTGCTACTGTGATAGTGGTGCGGTCATTGATTTTAAGGTTAGCTGTCAGTAGTTCAGCAGGAGAAAAGGATGAGATTGGTTTCATAATACTTGTAAGAGTGAGGTGGTTGGAGTAGAGGATGGCTACACCACCCACTTTTTGGTTTTGGCAATCTATGCAGAGTATATTATAACCAGGAGGAGAATGTCTTTATCAGAGGTTTGAGGTTTTAGCCACGTCTCTGTTAGGGTGATGACATCAGGGTTGTGGATGGCTATCTAGGCATGAATTTCACTCACTTTGTTTAGAATACTATGGGCGTTCATAGAGTAAAAGGAAATATGTCTGTTTGGAGAGGATGAGTTTATTAAGTAGGGAGAGGTAGAGTTATGCATGGTGGGATGATGGATGGGCCCAGGATTTTGGATGTATGTCTCCTAATAGAAGCAGGGCTACATAAAGGTGGTGAAGTTTAAATTTAAGTGGCGTGTAGGTCAAGTACTTAGTCTTGGTTTTAGATGCTAAAGAGTGAGGGGAAGGAAGTTTGATTTTAGGCAGAGGGATGTTCATGGAAAAGGTAGAGGAGGAGATTGTAATAGAGTACTGCAGAGATGAGAAGCAGTTAGTATGGGGATTAGTGGGATCTCTATGGACAGGTAGTAATGGAGTAGTATAAGATGTATGAATGAGAAGAAGTAATGGGGGCAAGAGGAGAATAGAGAGGGTTGCAATAGCCATGGCCTAAGGTGGGGAAGTAGGATTGGGATGGAGTGAGGAAGTGGGTAAGGGACTAGTAAAAGTAAGTTATTGGACCTGTTAGAGAGCTGAAGCAAAATTTAAGTGAAACCTGTAGGGAGGAGGAGGAATTTGCAGCAGGCTAAACTATGAAGTGATAAGTAGGGGAGGGGTAAGGTGTTTAGAATGTTTTAGCAAACAGGAAGGGGTGGAGTTTGGGGTGGGAGGGATTAGGGGGTTAGGTATAAAGGAAATTATATGGGAGGTGGGTGAGAATGGGCGTGGGGGGGAGGGGAGTGAGCCTGAGCATAGCGGGATGGGCCAGGAAACGGCATTCACCACAAGAAACAATCAGCAGACCAGGAGGGGAAACGGTAAGGAGCACATAGTGAGAGTCAGCAGGTAAGTAGAAGTGTTGGGGAGGTGTAGACGGAGAAGGAAGAGATGTTATAGCGAGGTATACGCAGGTATTCGCAGTAAGATAAAAACAGTTAAAAGGAAACCACAAACAGAAGAGTATAGGTAACTAAGAGAGTTTGACACTAGGGTAGTGACCAACTTATAGATGGCAGAGAGAGATAGAGGCAAGGTTTCTAAACAGGTGAGTATGGGGGGGGGGGTCTCAGTGGTATGCATGTATCCCGTACAGTAGACAAAGTAAGACTAATTTGTGGTATGAGCTTAGAACATACAGTACTTTGTGTAAACTGGCTGTACAACAGAGCACAGGTGTAATTCCAGGAGTTGGAGCAGTATCAGTAAAGAAGGTAGATGCAGTGTTGAGGTTAGACGCTTTGCTTTTAAAACTTTGTGTAAACTGGCTATAACAATAGAGCACAGGCATAGTTCCAGGAGCTGGAGCTGTATCAGTAAAGAAGGTAGACGCAGTGTTGAGGGAAGACACTTTGCTTTTAAAACCAAGTCCCACAAATAAGTTGCAGCAGCATACAGAGCCCTTCCAAGTTAAGTAAATGCAGTTTACATGCTGAGTACAAGTGAAAAGCTGTTTACGTCAGTAATATTAGGGACCTGCACACCACTGAGATGAAGCCACAGACAAGTAGGAAGAGGAAAACAAAGTGGCGTAGGAACACTACTTCATAGTGGGACACACAGATGGCCCACTTGACAGGCTAAGTAAAGAGAGTCATGTTTTGCTGCCTATCAGGAGCAAGGATCCATCTCACATCACTCATGCACTGAGGTCACTTAACGCCAAATACAAGTATGACCCTCTCATAGTCCATGTGGTTGTTAAAGATATGAGATGTACCTCCACGAGCTATATGATGAGAGACATAACTAAGCTGTCAAACTGTGTGTCCTGGAGTGTACAAACCTAGCATTGAATGGTATTCTACCTTCTCCTAGGATGATGCCACAATACAAATAGAAAATAATTGACTTCATCAAGTGGCTTAACGTATGGTGTAATTCAAAGGGTGTACAGTATTTGTCAGCATGGGAGGTCATAGTCGAGAGAGCATGCTGCTTTGCCAGGGATGGTCTGAACCTGTCCTCTCTGGGATTTCAAATATTGGCTAACACCTTTTCCACACCTGTACTGCCTTTGTTTTAGGTTTTGCCAGCCAGATAAACCTTCTGACATAGCTTTACCAAACCAGGAAAAGCTGAAGAGGTGTCGCTGCTCAATTCCAGGAGTCTGAACAAGAAACTCCACTTCCTACAGGCTCTCCTCATCTTGAAAAATGTAAATGCATGTGCAATCATTGATGCATGGTTTAAAGCCACAGAGAGCACCCCAGCAGTTCAGAGCAACATTGCCTTCCACGTATTTAGACCAGTTGCTGCACAGGAATGGAAAAAAGGTGAAGATGTCTCTGTGTACATTAAAAATATGCTTCAGTTCTGTCCATCAGCATGAAGGTCTTGAAATTTTCCACTTCCAAATCACCATAAATAAGGCCACATAACATATCCTTGCAAGCTATAGGTCCCCTTCAATGACCCAGAAAAATTGCAACACTTAAAGGCACTCAAAATGCTCTCCAAAAAGTCCAACACCATATTCATTGGTAACTTCAGGTACCCCATTATAAACTGGGAATCATACATGACCCTTAACATACAGGCCCAGAGATTCCTGGGCTTTTTAAACACCACCACCCTGGACCTGATAGTTCATACACACACTAGGGGCTCAAACATCCTCAGCCTAGTCCTCACAAGCATGGCAGAATGCTGTAACCTCCTCGACCCCCAGTGTAATGTCCACACTAATCATGTCCGACTATAAAGTTGTCTCCTTTGAGGTAAATGTGAAACCAGGAACAGCTGGAAGCTATGGAACTTTTTAGAATTTCTCCTGCAAATTTCCCACTACAAAGTGATGCCCTAAATTAATTTTAAGCCCCTGCTAATCAGGAGAATACTGCAGCATATGCAGAAACATTCAAAGAAACCACCCTGTATAACCATATCAATATCTGTAATCAGACTGCTGTATCTACCCAAAATAAGTGCAAGGATGGTGCAAAAAAACAAACTGTCCTGGTGGAATTCCAGCATAAATAGGCTGTACAATAAAAGGAAGAAACTCGTGTTAAAAACTAAGAGAAACATTGCCCAGCAAGTTAAAAGCTCTGGCATTAGCCTAAACAAGCAACTCAAGGGATTAGTAAAGTCCACAAAAGACAAATTTGAGGTAAAAATAGTCATCCAGGTGAAGAACAACCACAAGGCTTCCATCAGCTATGTCTGAATCTTCAAAGCCAACACATACCAATGTACCAAATTAAATGTAAATGGTACCACTTGCATGGAACCTGAAAATATAGCTAATGGTCCTGGCTGTTAAATTTGGCTCATACTTACCCCCCCCCCCAAGATATAACTCAGGAAATTCAGATATCCATCTGTCCCATACCATCAGTAGAGAGAAGGTTCTCAAGTTGCTCTCCAAGGCCAAGAAAACTGCATTGATGGGTCCTGGTAATATCCAAGGATGCCTCCACTTGAACTAGTGGTCCACTAGTCTTTATTCAGATACAACCTCCAAACAGGCTTTGTACCTTTTGAATGGAGGGCTGCAACTCTTATACCATTGCATAAGAGCAGCCAATCCACAGACCTGAAAAACTACCATCCCATTAGCCTAATGAGCCTGCTAAGCAAGGCTATGGAGTGAATAATCATGGATATCATAAATGATGTTATAGCTAACGTACAGACACTGGATCATAGTTGGTTCGGGTTTGTCAAGCGCAGGTCTTGCCTGCTAAACATGATGGATGACTTTGAGAAGGTTACCAAAGCATTGGTTGAAGTCAGATCAGTACATACTGCCTAGCTGCACCTAGCCAATGCATTTGATACAGTACCCCACTCTGGCATTAATAAGCTCACTAAATTAGGTATTGAGCCATACATCACCCACTGGTTAGCCAGCTGGCTCACTGACAGGAACCAAAACATTAAAATAAGGGAATCTACCTACACAAAAAGACTGATTACTAGGTGGGTCCCCAGTGCTGGGGCCGCTACTGCTTGGTATCTTCTACTCTAAAGCCAGTGCTAACGTCAAGGGCCTTTGGTGACCAAGTTTGCAGATGATTGCAAATTGGGAGCAGTCATTGATCCTCCTCTGAGGGCCCGACAGACTAATGACTGGTACCAGAGTCATGGCCTAAAACTCAGTGTTAAAGTGCATTTTAGGGTACCATTTGAAATATTGAGACCTGCTAGAGCAAGTCCCAAAACACTGAGACTGAAAGAATGGACTTAGTAATATACTATGTTTGAGATGCCATTTCTCAGTATATTCCCTTTCCTCTAAGGTATGGCGATATCAGAGTTCATATTTTTAAGTTCAGGAGGCATGGGGGGACCCCCCAATGGGCAGGGTGGTGGGAGGCCTGGAGAAGGTAGGTTTTTATCTGGAAACTTTCCTGAGCTTCTCAACACAGTCTCAGACTTCAGACAGAGAGTGATTGCTCTTGCCAGGTTGCACTTGAAAAAGGATTTACTGGTTTCTAAAACAAATGTACTGGTTTCTTAAAAAAAAAAAAAAAAAAAAAAAAAACAGATGGACCCATCATTTACGTTCTCTGGAATTTCAGATACCAGTGTTCAGTTTTGTATTTTAAAAAAATGCACTTGTGGAAACTGCAATTACAATCAAATTTAGGTCTCCCCTTTTCTCCTCTCCAAGCCAGTTTGTAACTTTGGACATCCCAGATTTCAACTGTTGACCAGTTTCAGTGGGGTTAAAGGTGCAAGGCCTATAGGATTCCACAGACAGATCAGAACACATGGGTTCATAGGTAGGTACTAGGCTTATCTGCTCGAAGGCATTTATAAGCCTAGCCAGAATGTGTTGGCTTTCGCTGCCCCCTTAGATTAGATGTCTTTCAAGGATGCATCTGCAGTCATAACATATGGGTTGTCCTGCCTCAGGCAGCCCTTCGGTCAGCCGGATTCCAAAGTCTGGGTCTGGCCTCGGCTGATGTCGCACTTTCCCCGACGTCAGAGCATCTGGGGTATAAAAGCATCAGCCGATGCCATTTTCCTCGGTCTTTCTTGCCGCGCGGTGCCCGAAGCAGAAGCTGTTCGCAAGTGCCAGTCGGTCAGATCCAATGATTTCAGCTACCGAAGACTTCGAAAAAAGCTAAGTACCCCGTTGGGGACTCTTTCTTGCCTCAGCCGATGTCAGACAAAGTAAATAAGTGTTTAACTTGTGGGAAACAAATACCTCATAAGGATTTCCATTCTTACTGCCTTCCTTGCTTAGGCCCAGACCACGACGTATCGGCCTGTTTAGCCTGTGCCTCCTTCAACCGATGAACTCTTAGACGTCGGTCGGAGTTTGCAGAGGAAATTTTTGGAGCCGCTTTTGCTCATAAAATGCCGTCGGAGACTCCGACTTCGCATATGGTCAAAAAACGCAAGGAAAAGGACCCACACTTGCGGTCCGCGGTTTCGGCTGAAACCACGGCTAGGCCTACCGCTAGTGTCTCGGTTTCGGCCGAAACCGAGTCCTCGGTGATTCCTTCTTCTGAAACCATACTTCCAACCACCGAGGCCCGAGAGGCCCCGGCTGAGTCGGCTTCAGAACTACCTACCGAAGCTAGTGTTCAGGAATTGTCCGACACCATACCTTTGGACATTTCTACCCCTGCACGTGGGGCAGCTAGGCCCCCTGCTTCCATGTCCATTAAGGCCTTTTCAAGGGCTAAAGCTGCCAAACTTTCAAAAGCTTTGCCTACCAAATCTTCCTCCCAGAGGCCTTCCTCTAGTTCACAGATCCTCAGCCTTGCTGAGGACCTTATTTCCTTAATTAGGGGTTCACAACCTCACCCAGACAGGGCCTCTCAACCTCCTCCAGACAAAAGTCCCAGGACTGACCCCTCTGATCCACACTCCTCAGATGATTCCATGGACGGATCTGATTTGTCAGACCACCAGGAAGGGGCTTACTCGCCTTATGAGGATTCAGATGCAGAGGAATCTATCCCTTCGGCCTCCCCTCCTGAAGAGTTTTCCTTTGGTGAGACTCTACACTCCATAAGAGAGCATTTTCAATGGCAAGGTCAGGATTTCTCTGATTCTAGAAAAAGATTAAGGACCTTTTTGCATTTGCCTCAGCATAGGCCCTTAGCTATACCTCCTGTTCTGAATGTAATTGATGATGTGTACAATGATGTCAGTACAGCCCCTGATACTCTCCCTCCGGCCCCTGCCAAACCTGACAGATACTACAGGGTCCCAGATTCTCATTTCCATTTGTATAAAGCCCATTCTGCAGACCCAGAAACTATTTCTCAGGGCCCTAAAGGGGTTGCGGCCGCTACTGCCAAAAATCCTCTACCCTCTGACAGAGAGTCTAGAGCTTTAGAGAGATGGGGAAAGAAGGTGTATACTTCTGCAACTCTTTCTGTCAGGGCATTAAACTGTCAATTTCATATGATACAGTACCAGGAGTATTTGTTAGATGAACTGAATAAGAAACTTTCTTCTCCTGAACCCCTAGACCGTAAATCCCTTCAGGATTTGGTACACAACTCACAACAGGTTAGTAATCATTTCTTAAAATGTGGCTATGATGCACTGGAGGCTTCATTTAGATCAGCTATGACTGGGGCAGTTATTCGTAGGCATGCCTGGCTGAAGGAGCAATCTTTGCCAGACCATGTCAAAGCTAAACTCCTGGATGCTCCAATGGAGAAACAAAATTTATTTGGCTCCTCTGCTCAGGAGATCTTAAAAAAGGTTGAAGAAAAGGCAAAATCTGTGCAAACAGTTAAAGATTTCCTGCAAGTTCAACCACCAAGATTCAGCAGAAACTGGCCTACTAAGAATTGGTCCTTTCCAGACTCGGACAGAGCCCAGAGAGGCAGGAACAGGCGCCCTAGAGGCAGAGGTCAATCGAAGAGCTCCTACAGAGGCCGTCAGTGGCAGCCTGCCAACCAGAGGAGTAGTGCAACAGCAACAACAACAACTACTACATCAGGACAGGGTCAATGACTTAACTCTGATTCCGCCTACCAGGGATCAACTAGAAGCACCCTTGGGCGGAAAGCTGGCTTTATTCTCAAAAAACTGGCATTATATCACAAAGGATACATGGACACTGCAAATAATAGACAAAGGATACAGGTTCCACTTTCACACTTTGCCAAAAAGAGGCGGAATGCCAAACCTTCCACCAAATCAGAGGGCAGAGGCTTTAAAACAAATCAGCAATTTACTTCAGATGAAAGCTATAGAAAAGGTACCATGTTCAGAACAAGGCCAAGGATTTTACTCCAGACTATTCCTTGTACTAAGAAAGGAAAATCAATGGAGGCCTATTCTCGACCTGTCCGCACTGAACACTTATCTCATTGTGCCAAAATTCAAAATGCTGACCCTACAGCAACTTCTTCCCATGTTGGGCAAGGAGTCTTGGCTGGTGACTCTAGATCTCAAGGAGGCATACCTGCACGTCCCTATTCGACCAAACTGCAGAAGACACCTCAGATTTCTTGCAGGATCAGAGCATTATCAATTCTCAGCATTGCCCTTTGGCTTATCTACTGCCCAGAGTATTCACGAAATGCCTGGCATCAGTAATTGCACATTGCAGACTACAGGGAATTCAAATTTACCCATACCTGGATGACTGCCTAATACAAGCGGACAACAAGGAAAATTTGATAAAGGACTTGGCCTATGCCATACACCTGCTACAGACCTTGGGATACACAGTCAACATCCAAAAGTCAAGACTAGTACCATCCCAAAGGATAACCTTTTGGGTGCAGATCTGGACACAACCACCCAAATGGCCTTTCTCACAGAAGAAAAACAAAACAACTTCCAGATTACTTCATGATTCTGACAAGACAAACTCAGCTTACTGCAAGGAAAATCCTGCAGGCCCTGGGTTACATGGCATCCTGCATAATTCTAATACCGCATGCCAGGCTGCATATGAGGAAATTACAATGGTACCTCCGAGTGTATGGTCTCAGCACAGTCACAGTTTAGAAACCATGATACCAATCATTCCATGCCTTCAAAAGGAATTCCTGTGGTGGGCTCAGGCCTGCCAGTCCAACAGAGGGTTGCCTTTCAACAAACCAAAACCAAGGCAGACCATCACCACGGACGCCTCAGACCGAGGATGGGGAGCACACATGGAGGACAAATGTATCCAAGGCCTATGGCCTCAAGGACAGCTAAACATGCACATAAACCAAAAGGAAATGCTGGCAGTGAGGCATGCAATCGAGGCATTCAAACCCTTCCTCCAACAAGGACACCTGCTAATAAGGACAGACAACACCACGGTCATGTGGTACATAAACAAGCAGGGAGGCACACATTCCTACCCTCTATGCCGGATGGCTATGAATCTGTGGGAACTATGCCTGAATCTCAATATCCAACTACAGGCCCAATTCATGCCAAGGAAAGAAAATGCACTGGCGGACAGCTTAAGCAGAACTACCATGGATGCACACGAATGGATGCTGCACCCAGACATCTTCCAACTCATAGCAAAGACATGGGGAATGCCGGAGATAGATTTGTTCGCCTCCCCACTCAACAATCAACTGAAGACATTCTGCTCAAGGGCATACCACCCACAAGCTTGGAGGGTGGACTCTCTCTCTTTCAGCTGGAAAGCCCTAACAGTATATGCCTTCCCACCTCTCCCATTGATGTACAAGGTTCTATTGAAGATCAGGGAGGAACAGCCAAAAGTGATACTAATAGCTCCGGACTGGCCAAGACAACACTGGTACCCATTATTGAGAGGCATGTCTCAGGCAAAATCATGGCCTCTCCCCCTATGGCCTCTTCTTCTGACACAGAACAATTTCAAGACCCTGCATCCCAACTTGAAAACATTGCAGCTAACTGCCTGGAAAATTCCTTAAATCCCAATAAAACTGTTTTATCTCAGAGGGTGAAGGACATTATCCTGGAGGCTCGCAGGCCTTCCACAAGGAAGACATACTCAGCTAAATTGAAGAGATTTCTCATTTGGAGCACATCAAAGGGCACAGATGTCACAGTGGCAAACCTAACACATATCCTAGAATACTTAGCAGAATTGTTCCACAATGGCCTGTCCTATTCTTCCATTAAGATTCATGCTTCAGCAATTTCAGCAGAATACAATGTGGATCCACCTATCTTCTCACACCCTCTCCTCAGACAATTTCTGAGAGGGATCAAAAATATTAAACCTCCAAGAAGTCCCCCTCTACCTGCCTGGGATCTCAACTTTGTGCTGGAGAAACTGACACTACCTCCTTTTGAACCAGCAGCATCAGCGGATCTACAGTTTCTATCTTGGAAAAATGCATTCCTTCTGGCAATCACTTCAGCAAGAAGAGTATCTGAGTTACAAGCATTAATGGCAGTGCTGCCTTTTCTTATTTCCACCAGGACAGGGTGTCACTAAGAACCAATCCTACTTTTATGCCAAAGGTGGTATCTAGGGTATCCTTGAACCAAGCTATTCACTTGCCTACGTTCTCCCCTAATCCACAGAATAGAGGGGAAAAACTTTTGCACACCCTGGATATACACAGACAACTACGCTACTACTTGGACAGAACAAAAACTAGCAGAAAAACTGACCAACTTTTTGTAGCATATGCAACTGGGGTGCAAGGAAGAGCAATTTCCAAACAGACAATTTCAAAATGGATAGGAAATTGCATTCGCTTTTGCTACTCCTTTCATGGAAAGACAGTTCCTGAAAATATCAGGCCTCACTCCACAAGGGCCACGGCCACCACTACAGCCTTCCTACGGGGGGTGGCTACCAAGGACATTTTAGAAGCTGCTACTTGGAGCTCCGTGCATACATTTGCCAAGCATTACAATCTACCTTTATACTCTAGATCCAGAGCAGGGTTTGCAACTGCAGTCCTGCAGGGGATTAACTACACCATCCTTTTCTTAGTACCTCCTCCCCCAGATTGGCTATGGTATTCTACCCATATGTTATGACTGCAGATGCATCCTTGAAGAACATAGTACAGTTTTGTACCTACCATAAATGTAGATGTCCGATAGGTATGCATCTGCAGTCAGGATTACCCTCCCTCCTTCCCCTCTGTGGTATTCCTAGGGTGCTTACCCCTCTTTTAGCTAGCTGGGGGAATCTGTTATGGTATATTTGTTTGTTTATACATGTATATAATTTGCAAATGTTTGGAACTTTTCAGCATTTATCAAAATTTAGCCTTCCTAGAGGGCATCTGGCATCTGGGGCAAGAAAAACTGAGGAAAATGGCGTTGGCTGATGCTTTTATACCCCAGACGCTCTGACGTCGGGGAAAGTGCGACATCAGCCAAGGCCAGACCCAGACTTTGGAATCCGGCCGACCGAAGGGCTGCCTGAGGCAGGACAACCCATATGTTATGACTGCAGATGCATACCTATCGGACATCTACATTTATGGTAGGTACAAAACTGTACTTTCCCTGTGCCTCTGTCCAGCAGAGCCACTGAAGTAATCCTCGAGGTAAACTTTGTTTCCCATCCACTTGTCAAGGTTTCCTTTAAAGAGTGTTAGTGAGGTGCTCTGCCTAATGTAGATTGGGATCTTGTTCCAAAGCATGGGAAGTCTCTGGGACAGGAATCTATCCCTCCAGCACATCCTATTTATTGTTGTGGTGAGGTTTAGATCCCTAGAGCGTGTGGCTCGAGGGGATAAGGTTTTCTTTAGGTGGAGCATGTCCATCAATTCTGGGTTGGACATAGCTTTGTATGTCAGGCAGAGATCACCTCTGAGTAGGCGGTATGCAAACGAGTACAGCTGTAGTTTCTTCAGTCGAGCTGCATAGGCATCTGTTTGAGGCCAGTGATCCTCTTGGTGAGATACTTCTGTGGTCTTTCCAGCTGTTGCAGGTGTCTTGTAAGGTACATCCCAAATGGGGCGTTGTACTCTATATGATAGGTCTGATGAGTAGAGGGGCACAATGACCTCTTTTGATTTGGATGCGAACCCTTTTGTGATTAGGTGGGCCATGTAGAAGGATTTTCTAATCACTTTGGCAATGTGATTATCAAAGTTGAGATTACTATCTACTTGGGTCCCCAGATCCCTTATTACATCTTCTGTATTTAGGGTACTACCACCTATGTGGTAGTTTGTGGGTACTTTGTTTTTTCCAAAGGGGATGACTGTGCACTTTTTGGCATTTAGCTTGAGGCCATGATTTTGACACCAGGTGTCCGTCTCAGTGAGACCCTTTTGGAGGACATCTGTGTCAGCCAATTATAGCCCCTAGTTTGCAGTCGTCTGCAAACTTGGTCAGCCATAGTCCTCCTGTGCTTGCCTGTACCTCTGAGAAGTATATGCCGAACAGGAGGGGTCCTAGGACTGAGCCCTGGGGAACGCCACTTGTAACCGGTTTAGAGTCAGACCTAGCTCCTGCAACTCTCACCATGTGGGTTCTGTCCGTGAGCTAGTTGGCAACCTATCTTGTGACATAGGGGTTTATGTTCAGGCTGGTGAGCTTGTCTATAATACTAGAATGGGGAATGGTGTTGAAGGCCTTTGCGAGGTGTAGGTAGGCATTGTGTACCACCTTCCCCTCGTCTATAGCCTTGGTAACTGTCTCAAAGAAATCCACCAGGTTTAGGAGGCATGATCTGCCCTTAAAGCCGAACTGGGTAGGGTCCAGTGTTTGGAGAATGTTCATCGTGTTACACTGCTGCAGTCATTACCCTTGGGTTATCCTGCCATCAGTCGGTCCCGCAGTTGGCCAGAGTTCCAAAGTCTTGGTCCGGCGTCTGTTGCTGTCGCTTCTTCCCTGACGTCAGTGCACCAGGGGTATACAAGATGCATCCGACACCATTTTCTTCAGTCTTTCTTGCCGTGCGGTGCCCGAAGCAAAAGCGGTTCGCAAGTGCCGGTCGGCCGACTCCTGAGATGTTTGTAATCGAATTTCAGATCCGAAGTCTTCAAAAAAGCTAAGTACCCCATTGGGGAAACTTTTTTCTTGCCTCAGACCGATGTCAGAAAAAGTTAATTGTATTTCTTGTGGGAAGCAAATACCTCATAAGGACTTCCACTCTTACTGTATTCCATGTCTAGGCCCTGATCACGTCACTAGTTGTCGGTTTTGTGCTAGATTTAACAAACGCACTATAAAACGACTTTTTGATTTTGCTTTGCACTACTTTGGCCGAAGATTCAATTATACTATGCCATCAGAACAACCAACGACCACAATTCTTAAAAAAAACACAAAGACAAGGATAAAGAAAGACATCCAAGGTCCAAAACCGATGACAAAGCCTCTTCTAGGCCAGTCGCCAGTTCTCAGTGAGGCGCTTTCGCAGCCCTAACACCCGCTACCTCAGAGTCACAGGCCGCCTCCGACTCCCACGTGGAGACAACTAGGCCTCTGGAAACTCAAGGTATTGGGCCTACGGAAACTAATCCCTCAGATGGGTCCGGAGCCGCTGAGCAGGCATCGGCTTCTGAGGGTGTTTTCAGACCTTCACAACTTACCATTAAAGCAACAGCCAAGACAAAAACACCATTAAAGACAAAGAAGCAAATACAGCATTCTCCTGGACAGTCCTCCATGCCTAAGAAACAGATGCTTAAAATGGCCGAAGACCTCATTACTCTAATCAGGGGTTCCCGTCCCCCTCCTGAGACAAGGCCTAGGCAGGATACAGACTATGATTCCTCTGATCGGGTTTCCATTTCCTCTGATTCCTCTTCAGACCAGGGATACTCTCTACCCCCCTATGAGGACTATGATGCTGAAGAATCTATCCCTTCAGCCTCTCCTGCTGAGGATTACTCTTTTGGGGAAACGTTACATACCATGAGGGAGCATTTCTATTGGGAAAGTCAGGATTATTCAGAATCCAAGAAAAGGCTCAGGGACTTCCTTTTATTGCCTCAGCACAGGCCCCTGGCTATTCCACCTGTGTTGGATATTGTGGATGATGTGTTCTCTGAATCCAGCTTATCTCCTGATTCTTTGCCCCCTCCACCAGCCAAGCCAGATAGGTATTATAGAGTCCCTGACTCTCACAAGTTTCTTTATAAAAACCCTTCTGCTGACCCAGAAACCATTTGCCAGGGTCCCAAAGGGTTAAGGCTTCCATTGCAAAAAATCCAGTCCCCTCTGACAGAGATTCTAGAGCATTGGATAGATGGGGGAAGAAAGTTTACACTTCTGCAACTTTAGCAGTAAGGGCTTTAAATTGCCAGTTTCACATGCTTAAGTACCAACAATATCTAATGGCTCAGTTAAAACAGAAAATGCTTGCAAGCTCAAAAGCTCCTGACTATAAAGAAATGCAGGATTTATTGCATGCAGTTGAACAGGTGGGAAAACATACTCTGTAATGTGGTTTTGATTCTTTAGAGGCTTCTTGTAGAGCCGCAGTTACAGGTTCTGTGATTCGAAGACATGCTTGGTTAAAAGAACAGAGTTTACGTTATGTTAAGGCAAAATTATTGGATGCTCCTTTACAACATGATACCTTGTTTGGTGTTAAGGCAGAAGAGGTGTTAAAATGGAGAATAAAGCTAAATCTGTGCAAACAGTCAAAGATTTCTTACAGGTACAGCCACCTCGATTTAGCAGAAATTGGCCTACAAAGAATTTGTCCTTTCCAGTGTCAGACAGGCCACAGAGAGGCAGACACAGACGCCCAAGAGGCAGATCTCAACCCCAAGGCTCTAACAGACAACGACAGTGGGGTACCTCAACCCCAAAAGGAGGTGAGGACAAGTCTCAACCTTACAGGAAACAGTCCCAATGACTTCCCCCTTCGTATGCCAAGCACTTCCCTTTTGGCAGCCCCCTTAGGGGGAAAACTAGCACTTTTTTCTCAAAATTGGCAAAAAATCACCCAAGACAAATGGGTTCTGAATATTGTGTCTCAAGGTTACAGGTTCCTCTTTCACACTTTACCAAGGTTAAAAGGAATGCCAAACCTGCCACAAAATCAATGGGCAGAGGCTCAAAAACAAATTTCAGCCCTTGTGGACATGAGAGCTATCCAAAAAGTACCACAGCAGGAACAAGGACAAGGATTTTACTCAAGACTCTTCCTGGTCGCCAGAAAGGACATAGCCTGGAGACCCATACTAGACCTTTCATCTCTAAATACTTACCTGGATGTTCCGAAATTCAAAATGTTGACACTACAGCAGCTTCTTCCCATGCTGGGCAAGAAGGCTTGGCTTGTTGCTTTGGACCTCAAAGAGGCATACCTGCATGTCCCTATCAGACAAAATTGCAGAAGATACCTCAGATTCAAAGCTGGTACAATGCACTACCAATTCTCTGCACTGCCCTTTGAATTATCTACTGTGCCCAGGGTCTTTACAAAGTGCCTGGCACCAGTAATTGCATTTTGCAGACAAAAAGCAATTCAAATATATCCATACCTGGACGACTGCCTCATTCAAGCAGAGAGAAAAGACATTCTTCTAAAGCATCTGGCATTTGTAAAAAGGTTGCTAATTTCTCTAGGGTACACAGTAAATGAAAAGAAGTCAAAACTAGTGCCCTCACAACAGATGATATTCCTGGGTGCCAGCTTAAATGCAACGGCCCAGATGGCTTATCTCACGCCAGACAAACAAGGACAACTGACTCAATATTTTCAATTACTGGCAAAAAAGTCCCATCTCCCTGCAAGAAAAATTCTGCAGGCCCTGGGATTCATGGCATCCTGCATACTACTAATTCCATATGCCAGACTGCATATGAGGAAATTACAATGGTAGCTAAAAAGTGTTTGGACTCAACACTCTCACAGTTTAGAAACATTAATACCAATAATTCCCTGCCTACAACAGGAGTTTCGATGGTGGGCACAGGCATGTCACCTCAACAAGGGTCAGTCTTTCACTCTACCCACAGCCAGGCAGACTCTAACAACAGATGCTTTGGATTACGCCTGGGGAGCACACATGGCAGGAAAATGTATTCAGGGCAAGTGGACAACAGACCAAATCATCTTCACTTCAATCAAAAAGAGATGTTGGCTGTTCAAAATGCCCTAGCAGCTTTCAAGGACCTTCTGCATCCAGGACAATTATTATTAAAGACAGACAACACCACAGTAATGTGTTACATAAACAAGCAAGGGGGCACTCATTCTTATCCCCTATGCAGGCAAGCCATGACCTTGTGGAACACAGCTCTAACTTATCAAGTTCATCTGCAAGCACAATTCCTGCCAGGAAAGAAAAAATACTCTGGCAAACGATCTAAGCAGAAATATCATGGACCCTCACGAATGGAAATTGAATCCACAAATCTTCAGCAAGGTAAAGCAAAAATGGGGATGCCCAGACATAGATCTTTTTGCCTCCCCACTGAATTGCCAACTACAAAAATTCTGCACAAGGACTTACCACATACAAGTATGGAAAGTGGATGCTCTTTCGTTCAGCTGGAAAAGCCTAAACGTTTATGCCTTCCCACCACTGCCTCTCCTTTCAAAGGTACTCCTAAAAGCCAGACAAGTAAAAACACAGATGATCCTGATTGCTCCAGACTGGCCATGCCAGCACTGATACCCAATCTTAAAGAACTTAGTTCAAAGCCCACCATGGATTTTGCCTCAAATTTCACACCTTCTGACTCAACAAAACAATCAGATCCTGCACGGTCAGCTCAAAACCCTAAACCTGGCTGCATGGCAGATTCATTAGTCAAACAGGCAACCTCTCTCTAAAGCTGTTATGGATGTCATTTTGGAGGCCAGGAGGCCTAACACCAGGAAGTCTTACTCAGAAAAATGTAAGAGATTCTGTGCCTGGAACCAGGCTCAAAGCCTTGACCATCTTGTCCCAAACATTCCTCAGATTTTACAATACTTAGCTGAGATGCTGGACAAAGGCCTATCCTTCTCATCAGTTAAGATCCACGCCTCTGCCATTTCAGCACATTACAACACGGATCCTCCTCTATTCTCTCATCCCTTGCTAAAGCAGTACCTCAGAGGGGCTAAAAACATAAGACTGCCCCAGAGAGCACCAACACCAACTTGGGACCTCAATTTTGTTTTGGAAAAACTGACCCTGCCACCTTTTAAGCCAGCCAATATGGCCAATCTAAAATTTTTATCATGGAAAACAGCTCTGCTCCTGGCAGTCACTTCAGCACGAAGAGTCCCAGAGCTACAGGCATTAATGGCAGTGGAACCTTTTATAATTTTTCATCAGGACAGAGTTTCTTTAAGGACAAACCCTACCTTAATGCCAAAGGTGGTATCTAGTGTGGCTCTTAACCAAACCATCCATTTGCCAACTTTTTATCCAAACCCCCAGAATAAAGGGGAGAAACTTCTGCACTCTTTGGACATACACAGGTAGCTACGCTTCTACTTGGACAAAACAAAAGCTTTCAGGAAAACTGAGCAACTGTTTGTAGCATATGCTGCAGGTTCACAGGGCAAGGCTATCCCAAAGCAGACTATCTCCAAATGGATAGGACACTGTATTCATTACTGCTACACACAGCATGGATAATCAGTCCCTAATAACATTAGGCCACATCCTACCAGAGCAACAGCCACTTCAACAGCCTTTCTCAGAGGAGTACCAGCCAAGGAAATTTTGGAGGCTGCAACTTGGAGTTCATTGCACACCTTTACCAAGCATTACCACTTGCCTCTTTACTCTAAATCCAGAGCAGGATTTGCCACTGCAGTTTTGCAGGGACTCATAGCCAATCCTAACTCTTTATAGACCAGCCACCCAACCTTTAGCTTTGGGATTCTACCCAAGAGTAATGACTGCAGCAGTGTAACACGATGAACATAGTACAGTTTTGTACCTACCATAAATGTAGATGTTCGAGTGTTCACACTGCTGCAGTCCATGTTACCCTCCCTCCATCCCCTCTGTCCTAGCTGGACTTATCTATACCTTTCTACCCTATACAACCTTTGTGGTTTATTTGCTTGTAACTGAAGGTATTGTTTTTATTTTATATATATGTTTTTTTAGCAGTATGTATTGCCTACCTACTTGGGGGCACCTGACATCTGGGGCAAGAAAAACTGAAGAAAATGGCATTGGATACATCTTGTATACCCCTGGTGCACTGACGTCAGGGAAGAAGCGACAGCAACCGACGCCGGACCAAGACTTTGGAACTCTGGCCGACTGCGGGACCGCCTGACGGCAGGATAACCCAAGTGTATAACCCAACTGTAATGACTGCAGCAGTGTGAACACTCGAACATCTACATTTATGGTAGGTACAAAACTGTACTTTCCCAATGTCTCTGTTAATGAGTTGCATGATGAGGCGCTCCATAGCCTTGCAGACCAAGTTAGTCAGGCTTATATGGCGATAGTTCCTGGGGTCTGTTGTGACTCCACCTTTGTGGAGTGAAATAACCGTTGCTGTGCGCCACTCTATGGGTATGTAGCCTGTGGAGTGACTGAGTTTGAACAGTGTGTTTAGGTGAGGGGTTAGTTCATCTTTGAGCTCCTGTAGGACGCAGCGTGGGACACTGTCCGGACCCATTGATGCTGTGTTTTTGGCTTTGAAGTGGGCTATTTTAACCTTTTTCTACATTCTTCTGGTATGGTTATGGGCCCTTTAGGGGGTGAAGTTTGCGCTGAACCTGTCTGCCAGGATGTTGGGGATATCGGTTGGTTCAGTGTATTTTGTGCCATTCTGCACTATCTCTGAGCAGATCTGAGCATTGCCATTTAGATTCTTGACATAGCTAAAGAATGCCTTGAGGTTATCTTTGGAGCCCTTGGCAATTTTTCTTTCAAGGCTCACCTTGGATGATTTTATGAGGGATCATAGTTTCTTGCTGATACTGATCAGGGATGTCTTCCCTTCTTGGTATTTTACTCTTTTCTGTACTAGTTTCCTCCTTCTATTGTATAGCTTGTTTATGGAAGGAGTCCACCAGACTAGTTTTGTTTTCTTGGAGGGAGTGAGTCTTGGTTTTGCTTGGGATGGCATGATCCATGCATTCTTGCAGGTGCCTGTAGAATGCATTAGTAAAGGATTTTGCAGCTTGGACAGCGTTATCCTTCAGCATGGGGGCTTTGAAACTTTCCACCTCGGTCTTAAGTAACGTGAAGTTTGCTTTTGAGAAGTTTTTCATGGTGGTTTTCTTGTCCGGGGGTGAGGGCGGAATGTGGATATCCCAAGTGATTTGTTTATGGTCAGATCTAACCAGCGAGGGGATGACTTCCGGTGTGGAACACTGGTTGTCCATGTTTGGGATGACCAGGTCCAATATGTTGTCACCTCTGATAGGAATGTTGACCAGTTGAACCAGGTCGTTTGAGTTTATAAATTCTAGGAAATGTTGAGTAAGGGAGTTAGTACTTGAGTAGTTCTCCCAGTTAATGTTTGGGTAATTGAAATTGCCCAATATTAGGGTGTTTGATAGGACCTTTATGTTTCCCAGTGTTTCCAGAAATGCGGAATGGGGGTCCTGGGACATGGTGGGTGATCTGTAGCAATTTACAATTTGAATTGCAGTTTTGCCCGTTGTTAGTTGCATGTGGATGATCTCTGAAGCATCGTGCTGTGCCACTAACCTGGAGGTGTGGGAATCCTTGATGAATATGGATACGCCCCCAACTTTTGTATTTCGGTTTGGGTTCTGTGGCCAAAATGTATGATGTTAAGTTGTCAATCTCGCCTTCATTCTTGCTGGATGGGTTCGGAGCCGATCCTCGGCTCCGACTCGGCACTTGCTTAGCTTGAGAACTCCTTTTACCAGCTCGAGGCAACCCTATATCCCATGATGCAAGGCGAGACTACCCCAGATCTCGTTTGCCGCTTTGCAAAGAGGTCTCTTTTTTGCCAGCTCAGGTGAGTTTTAAAATTTCAAACAATTTAGTCAGGGTTTTTTTTTTTCTCTCCCTTTCTTCTTAATAGTCAGAATAGTGTGTAGTTTTTCTACAGCCCACCCTATTTCCCTTTAATTAAACTTTAAAGTTAATTTGTTAAGTTAATAATATTTCAGTTAGGCTTAGGCCTCCCTTTCTTAATCCCTATCTGTGTGTGTGTTTTGGGGATTAATAGTGTGACTGTTCAGTGTGTGTGTGTGTTTTGTGCTTAGACTATGTCTAAGGAAGGAAAGGTCTCAGGCTTCAAGAAGTGTGACTCGTGCTGTCAGAAGATGTCTCTGACAGACGGTCACACTTCTTGTGTTTACTGCCTGGGGCCTTTACACCTGCAGGACTCCTGTGCTATATGTCATTCTTTTAGCCAGAGAGTCCTGCAGGAGAGGAGGAACAAGTTAATCCTCCGTGGCTTATTAAAGCCAGAAGGTTCACCCACTAAGACTGGGTCGAGTAAACCTTCTAAGCCACCTAAGGTTCAGGCTACAGTGGTTAAGCCTTCCCCGGTGGCTCCTACTCCTTCGGAGTCGAGATCGGCTCCGGCTGGAGCCGATCTTTCTTCCTCTGATGTGGTAGTGTCGGCTTCGACACTCAGTCTACAGTTGCCTTGTCGGCTCCGGCTGGCGCCGACGTGTTATCCAGTATCGGAGCCGAGAAGCCTTCACCTCCATCTGGAACCCAGAGGACGTCGGCTCCGATGGCTTCGTCCAAGAAGAGATCTCGGTCCCCTTCTTTGGAGTCTATCCACTCGGCTCCGAGGTCTCCTCTTTTGTCGGAACGGAGTCATCGGAGCCGATCTTCGAGATCTTCCAGGCTGTCTGACCACGATTTAGAGAGGGTGGTAAGCAGGCTGTTGAAGTCACAGGCACTAGCCCAAGCCCGTCTCAACAGACTTCAGCTATTGCTCTTCACCTTGAACTTCCTCCTCCAACTCTCCTCCAGAGTTCGGAGCCGGAGCTACTCGGGACAGCGACCGTGTCGGCGCCGGAACCGATACATCCTCTTTCGGCTCCGTCGTCTTCGGCTCCGATCTCCTCCAAGAGACCTTCCTTGGAGGGATCCGGTCGTCGAGTTTCCCTTGTCGGCTCCGAGGGGGCTACTGGCATCGGACCCTTGTCCGACCCCGCTCTCCCTCTCGGGGCTTCGGCTTTGGTAAGCTCGGCACCGACATCTGCCTCGGAGCCTTCTCTCTCAGTGGAACCGGGAATTCCTGTCTCCTCGGAACGGGAGTATTCTGGTCTCCCTGGGAGGGGAGCCTTTGAGGTGATGAGTGTCCTGGCACCTGAGCCAGGTCAACGGTCCATCCCTTTAGCTCCTCCCTCTTCGGTGCCTGTTGATGTCTCTTGCCAGCCTCTTGCTCTCAGGCCCAGGGATCCATCGCCCCAGGTTTCCCCATTGGGAATAACTTCCTCTTCCGAGGTTTCTCCTGATCCCGCAGGGGAACCCCCGCAGAAGAGGACGTGTAAGAGGAAACACACAGACTCCCCTGAGTCTACAACATCTGATACTGACTTAGATGAGTCGGAGGGTTCCCCACGGTCCCCCTCTGAGGATGTCTCCTTTTCAGACATCCTTGAACTCCTCAAACAGAGGGGGAACTGGCCTTCCATTGACCCCTCCGAGGATGAGTCGGTATACCTGGAGGCTTTTGGATCCTGACCCTCCACCTCCTGGGTGTCTCCGCCTTTCGACCCACTTATGCAGGTAGTGGCTCGGAAGGCGTGGGCAGCCCCAGATTCTGTGGAACCTGTCCCCAGGAGGCCATCCAAATTTACTACGGCCCCTTCAGACAAGCAGTTTCTTTCTAAGGGCGTCTCTGTGGATGCTATGGTGGTGGCGGCGGCCACCAAGAAGGAACTTGCGGATCCTTCCGTGCCTGTCCATCCTCCTAACAAAGATTCTAGGACCATGGATAGGTATGGTAAGCGGATGTTTTCTTCAGCGACCTTTGCTATGCGTTCGCTGAACTACCTTTGTCATTTCACCAGACTTCAAAGAGATATTCTCAAGGAACAAGGTGAAGTGGTTCAGGATCCTTCAGCTGCTGGGGCTCAGGACAAGATTGCCTCACAGCTAGCAATCCTAAATTCTTTAACCAACTCCTCCATGCGGCTCATATCCTATGCAGCCGATGGAGCGAGCAGAGCCGCAGGCACAGGAGTGGCTCTTAGACGTCAAGCCTGGATGCGGCTTTGTAATTTCGCGGACCCCTTTAAGGCGTCCTTCACCAATACCCCCTTTGACGGTTCGGCTTTGTTCGGACCTCAGGTGAAGGAAACCTTGACCAGGTGTGAGCAAGACGGCAAAACTCTTTCTGCCGTAGGAGTCCATTTTCCACCCCTTCTAGACCCTATCCCAAGGGTCAGAAAGGAGGAAAGGTGTGGTTCCATAAAGCCCAAGGAGCAGCGCCGGACACACGTGGTCAGTTTACCCCCAGAGGCAGAGGGGGTAACAATAATAGACGCCGCCCTAGAGGCAGGGGGGGGTCCCCAGAATCAGGGCAACAGGGAGCCTCTTCCTGATAAGCCCTTTCAGCATCCCTGAGGTGTTGCCCGACTGTCCACCCTTGGAGGCAGTCGGGAAGGATATCGCTGTACCCAGTAGCCTGGCGTTCCCTTTCACAAGACATGTGGGTACAGTCGATCATATCCGAGGGTTACAAAATCCCCTTCGAAAGGTATCCCGTACATCACCAATCCCTTCCAGACATCTCACCCGGTCAAAGGGATTTGGCAATACAGGAGGTTTCAAAGCTCCTAGAAAAAAGAGCCGTCCAGACTGTTCCAGCAGACCAAGTAGGATCCGGCGTCTACTCGAGATTCTTTTTGGTCCCCAAAAGGACGGGAGATTGGAGACCTATTTTAGACCTGAGCAATCTAAACAGATTTGTCACGCTTCAGTCCATTCTGCCCTTTCTGGGCAAGGACAACTGGATGTGCTCGATAGACCTTCAGGACGCGTACTATTACATAAAGATACACAGGCGCTCCAGGAGGTTTCTCCGCTTTCGGTTAGGGACCAGTCATTATCAATTCAGAGCCCTGCCCTTTGGCCTCACTTCAGCCCCCAGAGTGTTTACCAAATGCATGGCAGTGGTCACAGCTCATCTGAGACGTCAAGGATTCCAGGTTTTTCCTTATTTAGACGACTGGCTCCTCTCCGCCACCACCAAGCATCAGCTTCTTCAGAGCAGAGACTACACTCTGCAGCTTTGCAAAAGGTTGGGAATATCGGTGAATTTCGAAAAATCTTCTCTGCTGTTTTGCCAATCTATCACCTTTATAGGCAGAATTAAACACCGTCAGTATGTTAGCCAGACTAACAGATCAGAGAATTCTGGACATCCAAAAATACGTTCGGATCTTATTGCAGAGCAGCAAAGTCAAAGCCAGATTGGTTCTGAAGGTTCTAGGTCTTATGGCTGCGGCCATTGTACTTCTACCATTAGCTCGCTTCCACATGCGTCTTCTGCAGTGGATGTTATTCACTCAGTGGTCGTTCCAGAACCTTCCCATGAGGCACGAAATCTTGGTTACACAATCGTGCAGGACTCATCTAACCTGGTGGATATCTTCCCCTCTACTTCATCAGGGCCGACCATTTGTTCCCCCTCCTCCGGTTGCCACAGTCATTACGGATGCCTCTCTGATCGGGTGGGGGGGGGGGCATTATCAGGGCAGGATGGTCCACGGGACTTGGCAACCCATCGAATACCATCTGCACATAAATGTCCTGGAGATGAGAGCGGTGCTTTTAACGTTGCAAGCCCTCAACGACTTTCTTCCCGCGGGGACTATTGCAGTTCAAACGGACAACATGTCCGTGGTCTGGTACATCAACAAGCAGGGCGGGACCAGGTCCTATCCTTTGTGTCGAGAAGCTCTCAGACTTTGGCAATGGGCAATCTCCTCTCATCGGTTTCTGATAGCAACGCACATCCCCGGCAGGTCCAACCTCTTAGCGGACAGACTGAGCAGAGCCATTCTCATGCCTCACGAGTGGTCTGTCAATCAATCGATAGTGGACGAGATATTTCTGAAGTGGGGCACTCCTTGTTGCGACCTTTTTGCTACACCCCAAAACAACAAATGCCCTGACTTCTTCACCCTCTTTCCCCTACCAGGCCAACCCCTGAGAGACTCTCTAACCCAGGATTGGCCCCGGGGACTTCTGTACGCCTTTCCTCCTTTCCCCTTAATTCCACAGGTCATTCAGAAAGCTACCGTTTTGAGAGCCAAGTTGATTCTCATTGCCCCTTACTGGCCTCGACAAATTTGGTTTCCGACCCTACATCGTCACCTCCTGGTGCAGCCTTGGCATCTGGACCCAGTTCCGGATCTTTTGATCCACCAATCGGGTCAACAGCACCGGGCCATTCGTTCTCTCAACCTCACTGCTTGGTTGCTCCACTTCCTTCCCTAGCCAGGCTTCCTATGATCTCTGATCCTGTCAGAGATATCTTAATAGCTTCTTTGAAGTCGTCCACCAGAACAGTTTATGCTAGCAAGTGGCGACGTTTTTCCCTTTGGGCAAACTCCAGGCACATTGATCCCTTTACTGCACCTGTGCATTCTGTTTTAGATTTTCTGGCTGAAGTTTTTCAGTCCGGATCTTCTTCATCAACAGTCAAAGTTCAACTGGCGGCTATTTCCAAATATCATGTTGGCTTGCAAGATCATAACATTATGTCACATAGACTATGCAAAGCTTTTCTGAGAGGAATTTTTCTCCTAAAGCCTCCAATAAGACATCCTCCTCCACAATGGGATCTGAATTTGATGTTAGCATCCTTGATTTTACCCCCCTTCAAACAGTCTGCTTCATGCTCCTTGAAGTTACTGACCTGGAAAACAATATTCTTACTGGCTGTCACTAGGGTATCCGAGATTCAAGCTCTCTGCATCCATTCCCCTTACTTGGTTTTTCACAAGGACAGGGTATCCTTGAGAACAAATCCATCCTTTCTTCCCAAAGTTGTTTCTCAAACTAATATTAATCAATCCATCGATCTACCAGTTTTTTTTCCCAAATTATTCTGACAGAGCTGAACAAAAGCTGCATTTTTTGGATGTTCATCGTCAGCTCAGATATTATTTGCATAGAACTAAACAATTCAGGAAATCAGATCAATTATTTGTCTCCTATGCAGAAAACAGGAAAGGTCTCCCAGTATCAAAAGTGACCTTGTCCAGATGGTTATCTTCCACCATTTCATACGTGTATTCACTCAGAGGCAAGCAATTACCCTCGAAACCGAAGGCACACTCAACCAGGAGCCTATCCACTTCTACAGCTTTTCAGGATAGGCTACCCATTGATACCATTTGTGCAGCAGCTACTTGGGCCACTCCTCATACCTTTGTCTCTCATTACAAATTAGATTTGGCCTCCAGGGACAGAGCCAGTTTTGGTTCCACAGTACTCAAGAGTCTGTTCCATTGAGCCACCTGGGATACAGGTGCTAGGGACGCGGTCCCATCCAGCAAGAATGAAGGCGAGATTGACAATTTAACATTTAGAAGTTATGTACCTACCATAACGTTCCATGTTAGTTGTCTTCTCTCGCCTTCTTTCTTGCGTCCCTCCCTCCTTCCCCCTGGCCTGGACAGATCTTGAAGAGTTTCTCTTTATCAGATTCACTCTCTTTAGTTCTTAGAGAGTCTATCTTAAGAACTTTTTGCCTAGTTCGTCTAGGCTAGTTTTGCTCTTCCTTTGAGATTAGTATTATTGGCAGGGTTATTTAGCTACCAAACGAGATCTGAGGTAGTCTCGCCTTGCATCATGGGATATAGGGTTGCCTCGAGCTGGTAAAAGGAGTTCTCAAGCTAAGCAAGTGCCGAGTCGGAGCCGAGGATCGGCTCCGAACCCATCCGGCAAGAAAGAAGGCGAGAGAAGACAACTAACATGGAACGTTATGGTAGGTACATAACTTCTAAGTATGAGTTGTAGCCCGGTAGTGCTGGGGTGCTCGCTGGAGCCTTAAACCAGGTTTCTTTTACTGCATATATATATCGATTTTCTCCATACTGAGGAGTGCCTCGAGTGCGTGTATTTTGAGGTTTAGACTTCTGGCATTGAGTAGCATTGTCCTCAGTTTTTTGTTACTTGTGCTATTTACGGCGGTGGGGTTTGTCTTTTCAGCCTTGCCTAAAAAAGCACTATGGGGGTGTCAGGAGCCTTGGCCATTATTCGAAAGCCTAAGGGTGACAGGCGCAAGCCATCTCTAGCGAAGCAGCGTGGCTTGTCGAGCATGTCATCCCAGGTGGACAGACACTGGGTCCCCTTTGAATGACAACAGAAACTTAGCCAATTGTTGAAATTGAGAATTTTTTCTTTATACCATGGTATCATTCTTGGTGAGGGCAGGATGCTACTCAGGGTCAGAGTCATACCGGCCTGGGCTACGTGATCAGAGAGCTCTTCCATGTCTCTTTTCATGTAGTCCAGGGAGGTACGGCTCGTGTCATTCACACCAACATGGACAATGACAGAGTCATATTTGTACTTGATGTTCTTCGTGTTTCACTGTTGCAGTCATTATGGTTGGGTTATCCTGCTGGCAGGTTGCCCTCGGTCGGCCTGAATTCCAAAGTCTTGGGTCCTGCGTTGGTTGCTGTCGCCTCTTCCCTGACGTCAGGTCGTCAGGGGTATAAAAGATGCAGCCAGCACCATTTTATTCAGTCTTTCTTGCCTACTGATAAAGACAGACAACACCACAGTCATGTGGTACATAAACAAGCAGGGGTGCACTCATTCTTATCCCTTGTGCAGACAAGCCATGGCTTTATGGGACACAGCATTGACTTACCAAGTTCATCTGCAGACACAATTCCTGCCAGGAAAGGAAAATACTTTGGCAGATGAACTAAGCAGAAACCTCATGGATCCCCACGAGTGGCACCTGGATCCACAAGTCTTCAGAATGATGATAAAGAAATGGGGATGCCCGGACATAGATCTATTTGCCTCCTCTCAAAACAGTCAACTAAAAAGATTCTGCACAAGGACTTATCACAGACAAGCTTGGAAAGTGGACGCCTTATCTTTCAACTGGACAAACCTATCGGTATATGCCTTTCCTCCACTGCCTCTCCTCCCCAAGGTACTCCTAAAGGTCAGGCAGAAGAAACCAAAAATGATTCTGATTGCCCCAGACTGGCCACGCCAGTACTGGTATCCGATCTTAAGGTACTTGTCCCAATGCCCAGTCTGGACCTTACCTCAAATACCTCATCTGCTGTCCCAGCAAAGCAGTCAGATTCTGCACAGCCAACTCAGGACCCTAAACCTGGCAGCATGGCGGATAATGTAGCCATACAAAAACCACACCTCTCAGTAAAGCTGTGATGGATGTCATTTTAGAAGCCAGAAGGCCTAGTACTAGAAAATCCTATGCTGGGAAATGGAAGAGATTTTGTGCTTGGAACCAAGCTCAAGGAACTGATACGGCTGTTCCAAATATTCCTCAGATTTTGCAATACTTAACTGAGATGCTGGATAAAGGCCTATCTTTTTCATCAATTAAAATCCATGCCTCTGCCATGTCGGCTCATTACAATACAGAGCCACCACTTTTTTCTCATCCTTTATTTAGGCAGTACCTCAGAGGAGCCAAAAACTTAAGGCCTCCAAAGGAGAACACCAGTACCTGCATGGGACCTCAATTATGTGTTGGAAAAACTCACCTTACCTTCTTTTGAGCCAGCTGCTACTGCGGATATAAAATTATCATCTTGGAAAACAGCTCTGCTCCTAGCAATAACTTCTGCAAGATGAGTTTCATGGCTACAGGCTCTCATGGCTGTGGAACCCTTTATCATTTTTTATCCAGACAGGGTCTCTCTGAGAACAAACCCTACATTTATGCCTAAGGTGGTATCCAGTGTAGCCCTTAACCAAACAATTCATTTGCCAACTTTTTATCCAAATCCACAGAACAAGGGGGAGAAAATTCTGCATTCTTTGGACGTACACAGACAATTTAGATTCTACTTGGACAGAACTAAAGTTTTCAGCAAGACAGAACAATTACTAGTGGTATATGCCACAGCATCACAAGGAAAGGCTATCTCCAAGCAGACTATTTCAAAGTGGATAGGTCACTGCATTCGTTTCTGCTACTCACAGCATGGCAAACCAGTGCCTAAGGGCATTAGGCCACATTCAGCCAGAGCTGCAGCCACTTCTGCAGCCTTTCTCAGGGGAGTACCAACCAAAGACATTTTAGAGGCTGCTACTTGGAGTTCATTGCACACCTTTACAAAACATTACAATCTGCCTCTCTAAGTCCAGGGCAGGCTTTGCCACTGCAGTTCTGCGGGGCCTCATAGCCGCTCCTAATGCTGTTTAGCTCCAGCCCCCCAACCATAGCTTTGGGACTCAACCCAAATGTAATGACTGCAACAGTGAAACACGAAGAACATAGTACAGTTGTGTACACTTACCATAAATGTAGATGTTTGAGTGTATTCACTGTTGCAGTCCAGGTTACCCACCCGCCATCCCCCTTATTTTTGCTGGAACTTATCTTTACTTCTCTAATCTATACAACCTAGGTGGTGTATTTGCTTATAGATGAAGGTAAAGTTTTTTTTCTGGTGCATGTATGTTTTATTTATATAATTTTAGCCTACCCTTTTGGGGGCACCTGACATCTGGGGCAAGAAAAACTGAATAAAATGGCGTTGGCTGCATCTTTTATACCCCTGACGACCTGACATCAGGGAAGAGGTGACAGCAGCCGACTCAGGACCCAAGACTTTGGAATTCAGGCCGACTGAGGGCAACCTGCCAGCAGGATAACCCAAATGTAATGACTGCAACAGTGAATACACTCGAACATCTACATGTATGGTAAGTGTACACAACTGTACTTTCTGGAGTGATCTAAGTGCTTGTGTTATGTGGTGGATCCTGGCACCTGACAGGCAGCTAACAGTAACCTTCTCCTTATTCAGCCTAGTGTGTGGGACGTCAGTGTGCCTGACTATAGAGTCACCTATTACTAGTATGTTGGGTATGTTATTTTGCCTTAAGGGCTGTGATTGCATGGCACACTGGTTTTGTGAAGTATATGTTTCATGGTTTGTGTTGTGGGGTGGATGTTGCTTGGATGTTTCCTTTCGAGGTCTCTGTTGGTTTTGCAGATTTATATTTAGAGCCTTCGAGTATGTTTTCATGTATTTATGTGTGTTGTTTGCCAGTGCTGCTTTAATGGGTCTATGTGAGACTGGTGGTGTGATGCAAGTATTTCCCTTCTTCTCTTGACTGTCTGATCCAGTCTTGGGTTGAGAGAGCTTAGCCTCCAGTTTGGCTGTATAATTGCATCTCTCGCATGTATTAGTGTTTGGTGGTAGGAGGTGGAGGCTGCCTGTGTACATGAGGCAGTTGTAACATTGCCTCAAAATGCCCAGATTCACCAGTTGGACTGGAGAGTACACCTGAAACTGCCCTTTGGACATGCCTGGATAGGTACAGTGAACTGTTTTACTGGATGGCTGGTAAGGTCGAATAGAGAGCCTTGTCCTTCTGTACAGTACAGGAGGGTCTAGTGCTAGGGGTTTATAAGTGCTTGCTGTAGGTTTTGAGCAAGTGCCGGGCTGAGATATGAGTGGCTTGAGTGCTTAAGTTGAAAGTTTGTCTAGTTCCAAGGGATAAACTGAAGAGGAGACTTTGTGGAGCCGGGAATAGTTTTACCCTAGCTACCCGGCATGCAAACCCGAGCAAATACGGTATTTATAGCAGGGATATGAAAGAGAGAGAAATTAGCCCAAAATGGCCAATAAACTACAAATTTCTGGGCTGGAACCACTCCTCCAGGGACAGATAGGCTTTTCAAAGCTCCCCTCTCTCACAGGTGAACAGAGAACTTCCTTCTGTTCAAGTAAGGTATGGGAAAACGCAGATATTTGTAACACAGCCCTGAATTCAGCACTAACCTGAAAACTGGACTATACTAGCTTAGAAAGGCGGGAAACAAGTATATATATTTGTTTTGTTTTGTTTTTTTTTTTTAGAAAATAAAACAGATGCACTCAAAAAACACTTTAAATGCACAGAAAAGGATACTTATTGTTATATATTGCAGATCAGAGCTGTAGTCAATGCCCCTAGTATTAAAGTAGGAAGAAACACAAATACAGTAAAAGCAGATGAATAAAGTGCAATTTATATATAACTATATATCTATGTATGTATTTATATATATATATATATATATATATATATATATATATATATATATATATATATATATAAAACAATAGAAAATGAAAAAACTGATTTAAACAAGTTACCCAATTAACCAGAAAAAAAGCTCAAAACTGAGCCCTGTTCCAGCAGTCTTCAATCAGACAAGTTCTAACTGCACACCCCTGCTTACTAGGGTACAGGGCAACCTTCTCCAAAAAAGATGGCCTGGATCAGTGCTCAAGTTATACAAACAAAGCTAGATTCAGCAGGCCTGAATCTGGTCTATTCTACAGCAAAAAGCTGCACCAATTTCAGAAAGAAACAGTTCAAATAAGCAGGCACAATAAGCCTGTGACCAGAAATTCCCAGCTCAGAAGGGCAGAATCCAGCCTCTCTTCCCACAAGAGTGCAGACCACAAACCTTCTTAATGTAGAATAACTGTCCCGAAGCCCAAGTGCTTAAGCCAGAATTAATACACTTTTAGAATAGCAGACACTGGGCCTTCAATCAGCAATTCCCAGCTTAGAAGGATGTAAGCTACCTGTCCTGCCACAACAGTGCAGACCACAAACCTTCTTAATGTAAAACAGCCTGTATGAAGCCCAAGTGCTTAAACCAAAGAGAATAACAGTTACAATTTAATCAGGCTACTACCAAGCAGTAAGAAATGCAGCAGAATAAATAAAATTGAGTTGTGTCTTTCGGCTTTTCCCAGTTAGGGGTCGCCACAGCGGAACTCCAGTCCGCTAATGATTGGCAGTAGATTTTTACGTGCCGAGTTGCCGGCCCTGATGCACAACCTTCAACGAAAGTACGCCCATTTACGCATGTCTCCACACAGGAGATGCTCTAGCTGAGAATCGAACAGGACAACGTCTTACTGTGAGGCGACAATGCTACCGCAGCACCACCACAGCAGTAATAAATAAGAAAAGCAAAATAAAGTAGGAGGAAAGATAAATACAGTAAAAGCATAAAGTACAATTTTTTTAAGTGCAAGGAGAGAGGAGGGAAGAACCTAAGTGAGCTGGCCTTCTCAAATCGTCTCTCTGTATTAAGTAGAGTGAACTCTAGACTCGGAATATGATCTCATTGTACTCTGATAAGTGAGCAAATGAGATGGACCCAGGAGAAGTGTTCTAATACAGACTTACAGGAGGGGCGGGCAATTCCAGAGCCACCAACACAGGAACAGGAAGTAAGGGTGGGGAACTAACTGCAGAGAGAGACACAGCACACTGTTCAGAAACACAATTCGGAAACAGAAACAATGACAATACAGTACTTTTAAAACTGCAAGTTTGTACTTAACAGAATACTAAAATACACCACTGCAAGTTTCACTTAGCTTCAGCTTCTAATGCAGATGTTTGTAGCCAAGCATAAATATTAAGTAGATGTTCGCTGTGATCCATGCCTTAAAATTTCTTCATCTATGGTCCCAAAGACATCTTCCGGTGATTAGAAACACTGCCACAGTGATTTGGTATGGTACATGAACACATAGGGAGCTACCAAGTTGTAGTCTCTGTGCAGGCTGGGTATAATGGCTTGTGTGGGGTAGCTCTTCAACACTCATTAACCATCCAAGCATCTTAGATTCTTTCAGAGCCAAACATAGTTGTAGACAAGTAGAGCAGGACAGACCCTCACAAATGGAAATTGAATGAGGGGGTTCTTCCATGAATTGATCTATTTGTGGGATGCACCTCAAGTACATCTGTTTGCTTCCTTTCAAAACAGGCAGCTGAACAAATTGTGTTCCAGGACTCCTTGCAAGCAGGTCTGGAAACATTTTCATTCTGTGGGCAGGAGTATTTCTTTATGGTTTCCACCCTTTCCAGTGATATCCACTGTAGTTTTGAAGATTCAGGACTCTGCAGAAATAGTTGTAGAGACTCCCTTTTGCTCAAGGCAACATCAGATGTTATGTGATCCTATCTCGCCTACATTCTGACTGATGGGTTCGGAGCCGATCCCTCGGCTCCGACTCGGCACGCTTATGCCAAAGAGCGAAGTCTCTTATTGGCTGAGCTTACTATATCCCAGGATGCACCACTACCAGTCCCCCAGATCTCGTTTGCCGCTAACCTGCGAAGACGTGGTCTCGAGCTGGCTGAGCTGAGTAGTTATTTTTGACTAACTTTTTCTGTCAGTTTTTGCTGTTTTCTCTCAAAAAGCTGTTTTAACAGCTATTCTTACATTGTTGTGTGATTGGATTGGATTTGTTGTGAATTTTTGTTGTGTGATTGGGTTGAGTTTGGCAGGCCCCCTTCATCTAGGGCCTTCCCGGTTAATCAACCCTCCTACTTCTACATATAGTAGTAAGGCTTTAAGTTTTTGGTAGCTGTTTGTTCTTACAGGGTCTTCAAAGTCCCTTGTAATTTGTGAGTGATAACTGTAAGCCTATACTTAGGGGTTTCACCAGTAATTGTATTTTTCCAGTCAGATTACTGAAATTCTCCCTATAATGTCTCAGAATCCAAGGCCTTCGGGCTTTAAAAAATGTGTAAAATGTAGTTTCAAAATGTCCATCACGGACGATCACTCGCTCTGTGTGTATTGCTTAGGGGCAAAACATTTACAGGAATCATGTAGCGTATGTCACGCTTTTTCCTCAAGGGTCCTCCAGGAGAGGAAAAATAAATTAATTCTTAAGGGATTAATTAAGCCTTCATTTGAAGAAGCCTTGGCATCCTCTCCTTCTCCGGCCAAAAGAAAAGGGCGTCGGTTCCGACCAGTCCGTCGGATCCGACCGCTAAGAGACATAGGCAGGCCTCTCCTTGGCTCCAAGGACTTGGAGCCGAGGTCGAACGGTCTGCCTCGATGCCACCAGTGTCGACTCCTCTGGCTTGGAGCCGATGGCTGGGGCATCGAGGCGGGTCACCTTCGGCTCCAC
This sequence comes from Protopterus annectens, assembly GCF_019279795.1. NCBI lineage: Eukaryota > Metazoa > Chordata > Ceratodontiformes > Protopteridae > Protopterus > Protopterus annectens. The sequence continues at coordinate 238,086,050 of NC_056732.1, read as the reverse complement.
TGCTCTCGGAGCCGACAAGTCGCCGCTCAGACACTTCCTCCTCGGCGCGAAGTCTACCTCGGCACCGATGGAAGCTGGTGTGTGTATCCCCTCGGCGCCGATACTCAGCGAGTCGCCTCGGAGCTGGTCCCCTAGCCCTTTGGGGCCGTTGGAGAGGCCGTCTCGACCCGTTCTGTTTCCTCTCGGTCTTGAGGATGTCAGATTCTGATATAGACAGGGTGCTCCAAAGACTGTTCCAGTCCCCAGTCTTCCAAAAATTTGTTTGGTTCCGACCCAGTTGGCTTCGAGCCGATGACCTGCCCACCCCATTGCCATTCCTCCTCCGACTGCTTGGCTCCGTCGGAGCAGGTGCTGTTGGAGCCGGTGGAGATCTCAGGGTCGGCTCCGACCCTTACTCCAACCGGGCCTTGGGTCCGAGTTTGGTACGGACGTCTTCAGCTGGACCCGGGGTGATGTTTGGGACCTATGCTTTCGGTTCGAGCCTCCCCTCGGTGCTTGCTGTGGGACTTCCGTCGGCTATCACGGCTCGGGGACGGACACTCCCAGGATTCTGGGGTCCGGCTTTCAGAGCCATGAGGAGTGCCTTGGCCAAGTCCTCTTCGGCCATCTCCCCGGCTTTACCGGCACCTTCCCTAGGCGTGGAGACTGGGTCTTTGGCAGTTCCCCTGTCCGTAGTCAGCGGAGCCCCGGGGCCTGAGGTTACCCCAGTGGGGTTCCCCTCCTCCTGAGGGTTCTTCTGAGCTGTCTTCAGAGGAACCCCCAAGGAAGAGATTGTGCAAGAGGAAGCACGTGGACTCCCCCGAGTCTATTACTTCAGACACTGATCTGGATGATGCAGAGGGGTCCCCGAAGTCGTCCTCGGATGATGTCTCATTTGCAGACATCTTAGAGATCCTCAAACAACGAGGCGGCTGGATATCCAAACCCCCCTCTGCTGACGAGTCAGTGCTCCTCAAGGCCTTTGGGGCTCAGCCCTCCGCCTCCTGGGTGTCTCCGCCCTTCGACGAGCTTCTGGATTTAGTTTGTCAAAGGCGTGGAACATCCAGATACCGTGGAACCAGTCCCTTCTCGTCCAAATAAATTTTTGTCTGCTCCCCGAGAAGGAGTTCCTTACTAAAGGCGTGGCTGTAGATGCCATGGTGGTGGCATCTGCTACACAACAGGGCGTGGCAGAGGCTTCAGCGTCCGTCCATCCTCCTAATAAGGAGTCTAGGAGTATGGACAGGTGCGGAAGTGCACCCTGACTTCAGCGGCCTTTACGTTAAGGTCTCTGAATTATTTGGCACATTTTACCAGGCTTCAGAGGGATCTGGTCAAGGAGTTGTCAGATTCCCTCTCGGGTAACCTACCTGAGCAGCTAGCCCAGTCGGTTAGCTCTCAGTTCGCTATCCTTACGTCAATTTCTCACTTCGTCCATGAGGCTCATTTCCTATGCGGCGAAGGGGTAAGCGGCAGGCACAGGCGTGGCTCTACGGAGACAAGCCTGGCTCCGCTTGTGTCAGTTCGGAGGCCTTCAAGTCTTCCTTCACCGACGCTCCCTTTGATGGGACGTCCTTGTTTGGACCCAAGGTTAATGACACCCTTACCGCTGTGAGCAAGAGGGAAAAACTTTATCTGCCGTAGGTGCCCGTTATTCCACTCCCTTTCGGCCTTACCCCAAGGCTAAAGGAGGGGAAAATGTGGTTCCAAATCTCAAAGTTTTTCTCTCAACAGCAGGAAGATTCCCCTTCCAGAGGCAGAGGACGGGAAATTTTTCAGGGAGACGCCGTCCCAGAGGCGGCAGAGGGCCCGCAATTCTGGAGACCGCGAGTCCTTTCGTGGCTCTTCAGCCTCCCACACGTCATGAGGGATTGCCCGGCTGTGCTGCTCGAGCCAGTCGGGTGTCGTTGCCAAGCACCTAAAAGCCTGGGAGTCAATCACTCAGGACAGATGGGTGCCGGATCATTGCCGGAGGTTACACCATCCCATTCACATACTGCCCCCACCGTCCAAAAGAATCCCGGACCCACCACCCAGTCAAAGGGAAATGGCAGCCGCAGAAGCTTTAAAGCTGCTAGAAAAGGAGTCATCCAACGGTCCCCACAGACCAGATCGGATCAGGAAATTACTCCAGGTTCTTTTTAGTGCCAAAAAAGACAGGGGACCTGAGACCAATATTGAATCTCAGCAGACTGAACCAATCCGTCACGAAATCCAAATTCCGAATGGTCACGTTACAATCCATTCTCCCACTGTTGGAGAAGGATGTTTGGATGTGCTCCATAGACCTCAAGGACGCCTATTATCACATACCGATACATCAGGCGTCCAGGAGGTATCTGCGCTTCAGCCTGGGAGTCAGTCATTACCAATTTTGCTCTGCCCTTTGGTCTCACCACAGCCCCAGGGTGTTCACCAAGTGTTTGGCAGTAGTGACTGCTCACCTGAGAAGTCTTGGATTCCAAGTGTTTCCCTATCTGGACGACTGGCTCCTGACTGCAACCACCAGGCATCTACTAATGGACAACCTCAAAGCCACCATCTCCTGGGTGTTACCCTGGGGATTACATTCAATTGGTCAAAGTCTGTCTTGCTGCCCTCTCAGCATAAGGTTCATAGGAGCAGAGATAGACTCAAGATTGATGCGTCTTTCTTCCTGCCGAAAGGATCCAAACTTTACAGGGCCAAGTTCAAGCTCTAATCTCGAGATCCAAAGCCCCAGCCAGGATGGTTCTACAAGTTCTAGGCTCAATGTCTGCCACGGTTCTTTTAGTTCCTCTGGCAAGATTGCACATGAGGATTCTTCAGTGGCTATTGTCAACGCAATGGTCCTTTCAGGATCTTCCCCTCAATCATCACATCATGATTACGGAAATATGCAAAAGGGACCTTCGCTGGTGGCTTCAGACATCCAATTTGGATCAAGGAAACCCCTTTGTTCTTCCCTCTCCAGTGGTTACCCTGACCACAGATGCCTCCCAGATAGGGTGGGGGGGGGGGGGGCATTGTCTGGGCAGGCTAGTTCAGGGCTCCTGGCTTCCAGACGAAGCTCTTCTCCACATCAACGTGTTGGAGATGAGGGCTGTACTTCTATCCCTACAGGCCTTACACGAGTTTCTTCCTCAGGGCATCATCGCCATCCACACAGACAACATGTCGGTGGTCTGGTATCTGAACAAACAAGGAGGGACCAGATCGTACCCCCTTTGCAGAGAGGCCATGAGAGTGTGGGAATGGGCTGTAGCTACCAACCGCTTCTTGGTAGCGACCCACATCCCGGAAGGTCAAATATATTGGCAGACAAATTGAGCAGGACAATTCTCTCTGCTGACGAGTGGTCTCTAAACCACACAGTAGCAGCTCAGGTTTTCAGGAGATGGGGGCCGTGCTGCGACCTATTTGCAACTCCACTAAACACCAAGTGCCAAAGGTTCTTCTCCTTGATCCCACATCAGGGGTACCAGCTATGGATGCTCTAGCACAACCTTGGCCAACAGGGCTACTTTATGCCTTTCCTCCAATTCCACTTCTCCCCAAAGTTATTCAAAAGCTTCTCAATTGGGGTCCTCAATGATACTGATTGCCCCATACTGGCCTCGTCAGGTATGGTTTCCTTACCTGAAGAAGCATGCGTGGGCGATCCGTGGACTTTAGACCTAATTCGGACTTGCTAATCCATCAGTTGGGACATCGGCATCAGTCCCTTCAATCTTTGAAATTGACAGCTTGGCTCCTCCACTTCCGACTTTAGTTAGAAAGCACACATTAGACCGGAAGTTGTTCACATTTTATCTTCGCCCACAAACCCACCACTAACAAATTGTACCTCAGTAAGTGGAAGAGGTTTGCTATCTGGGCTCAACTCAAGGGCTTAGACCCTATCTCTGCTCCTGTCCCAGAGGTTTTGAAATTCTTAACATCCCTGTTTAATCAAGGATCTTCTGTCTCAACTATTAAAGTCCAACTAGCGGCTATCTCTAAATTCCACGAATCCATGGATCCTCCTTTGATGAGCAACAGACTATGCAAAACTTTCATTAAAGGTGCGAGCCTATTAAGACCCCCAATTTTTCATCCTGCACCTCCATGGGATCTTGATTTGGTGCTTCGCGCATTAACATCTTCCCCTTTCGAACCGGCTGCTACATGTGAGTTAAAATATCTGTCTTGGAAAACTGCCTTCTTAGTTGCAATTACTTCTGCAAGAAGGGTTTCAGAGCTTCAAGCCCTGTCTATTAAGCCACCGTACTTGATTTTCCACAAGGATAGAGTTTCACTTAGGCCAAATCCATCCTTTGTCCCAAAGGTTTGTTCTAGTTTCTGTCTCCAACAATCTCTGGAACTACCAGTTTTCTTCCCAAAATTCTCCAATGAAGCAGAATACACTCTCCATAAATTGGATGTTCACAGGCAATTACGCTTCTATTTAGACAGGACTCAGCAAGAGCGTAAGTCAGACCAGTTGTTTGTGTCCTTCTCAGATAATAAATTGGGCCAAACCATCACAAAAGCTACTATCTCCAAATGGATCAGAGATTGTATAACTCAGGCTTATTCTTCTTTGAATAAGCAACATACAACATCCATCAAAGCTCATTCTACCAGGGCTATGGCTACTTCTATAGCTTTTCATTCCAAGCTCGCTATATCGGAAATTTGTGCTGCGGCTACTTGGTCCAATCCGCACACTTTCATTTCCCACTACAAATTGGATGTGGCATCTAGAGGGCGAGCTTCATTTGGTTCCACGGTACTCAGGAGTGTTTTCCAGTGAGCCACGCAGGCTTCAGGTGCTAGGGGCGCTGTCCCATCAGGCAGCGTGCAGGCGAGATAGGATCACATAACATCTTTTAGTTATGTACTCACCATAACTTCAGATGTTTGGGATCCATCTACTACATTCCTAAACCCACCCTCCTTCCCCTGCCTTGGAGATCAGAAGAGATTGAACGGTTTTGAGTTCTACTGTTTATCTTGTTTCATCTGACGATGTTATATAAGCAAGGCGTGCATGTGTGCATGTATGCGGACAAACTAGATCTGGGGGACTGGTAGTGGTGCATCCTGGGATATAGTAAGCTCAGCCAATAAGAGACTTCGCTCTTTGGCATAAGCGTGCCGAGTCGGAGCCGAGGGATCGGCTCCGAACCCATCAGTCAGAATGTAGGCGAGATGGATCCCAAACATCTGAAGTTATGGTGAGTACATAACTAAAAGTTCTTCTTTCTTATGGAATTGGCCAAGGACGATCACCACTAGCTTCCTCACAAACTGCACTTATTCACACAAGACTGGGAGTTTAATGCACTCAAATCTCAAACATCTTTAACTTGCCTGGATGATTCAATTCTTATTCCTTTCAGGCACCTCATTTCTTTGGATGTGCAAGAAAACCTGCTTGTATAAAGTCTTATATTGACAAGGGGAAAATATTTTCTAGTTGGTGTCAGGGCAATAACCAGAACCCTGTCAGAGATTCTATACCACTGCCGCTCAAATATTTGAGATCCTTTGGCCATTTCAGCATATCTGCCAATAGATCACGGCCTTTCTTCAATTATTTTGATAAAACAGTTTCGTAATGGAGTTTTACACCTGAAACCTACCTGTAAACAGGTTGCTTCCTTCATGTGATCTTAACCTTTGTCTGGAAAATTAAACTGCATCTCCATTCAGACCTGCACATTAAGTAGATGTAAGGTTCATTACATGGAAGACAGTTCTGATTGCTTTGATGTTTGCAAGAAGAGTGTTTGAGTTGCAAGATCTCATGGCATATTAACCCTATCTGATCTTCTAAGGGATTAAGGTATCATTAAAAATAAATCTGTCATTCTTGTCCAGTTCACTTTGAATCAAGCCATCACTCTGCCAGTGTATTGTCCAGATCATCTGTCATTCGTGTCCAGTTCACTTTGAATCAAGCCATCACTCTGCCAGTGTATTGTCCAGATCCTCATAACAAGAGAGGAAGGATTCTATATACTCTGGGTGCGCATAGGCAGTCCAGGTAATAGCTTGACAAAACAAAGATCTTTAGAAAGCAGATCAGCTATTTGTTTCTTATGTTAGGACAAATAAAGGACAGCCTATGTCTTTTGACTATTTCTGATGGTTGTCCTTGGCTATTGTGTTTTATGTCCACCTTGGTAAGTCAGCTCCAGGAAGTATCAAGGCTAACCCTACTAGGGTCTTTTCCTCTATAGCATATTGGAAAGGGGTGGACAATGGACATATTCTTGAGACAGCTACATGGTCCTCTGTATATGCCTTTACAAGGCATTACAAACTGGATTGTTTTTCTAGATCCATAACTGGCTTTGCTAGGACCATTCCCCATGGGCTCCTGAATCCATGTCCTTCCTCCTCCTCCTCTTCCCAGGTTGGATAAGCTGTGGTAAACTACCCATATAGCCTAAAGGCTACTGCAACAGTAAGTAAGTCAAAAATTTACTGATATGGGTAAATGTAACTTGCATAACTGTTCTTTCCTGTTAAATTTGACCCAGTCCATACATATGATGATAGACTCCCAATTGACTACCACATCTCTGTGGTGGTTAGAAAATCTTTGCACAACTTATCCTTCATAGTATCTCATCAAGGTCCAAAGAAGTTAGTCCCATATTATTTATCCATTGTTAGGCCCGTCATTGAATATAGTACCATGGACACTTCGTCAGTGATTCTCCCTTTCACAAGGCATTATTACTTTGCTCAGAGACTATATTGGTTCCTTATTACTACGGGACTTGGCATTTGAGCCTTAACTCTTGGATGTCCTCCCATTTTGTTTCACCCAAAAATAGTACTGCCTGCCATTCAGCCACGTCACAAACCCAAAAAGAAGGCTCACATTTCATTTGTTCCATGATGGAACCGTCCTTGCTGAGTCTTTGAAATGGTAACATATATATTGTTACCATTTTAGTTGCTCTTTGATAGGAACCTCCATGGTAGGAGACTGGTACTGTCCTGTCAATCCAATCACAGCTAGAGAGCTCTCCATCCATTGTCTGCATTTGGAGTTCAGGTGATGTGAAACAGCATGAATGCCAAATGTGCTGCATTTTTTTTCTTGATTTGCAAGAAATGCACTCCATCAGTGTTTGAAGATGACTTGGTGTGCTGAGGGGCTAAGTATGTCCTCTTCTCCATTAGTGCAATATGAAATATTATATATGTTAGCATGTGGCAAGCACAGCCTGACTGTGGAAATCTTAGAAAAAATGGGGTCATACTGGAACAGGTGAGAGTGTGAACCCACTCATAAGCACCAAGAGTGCACCAAGAGTTTGCTACAGTATGATGTTCCTGTTGTTTAACAATTTATTATAGGGTTTGCTCTTCACTGCCCGCCAGTCTGTTTGTTCCTAATGGCTAAGAGTCATTAATGTGAGGTCCAATTAGCCATTAGGATTTTTTCTGTTTATCCTGTGTTGCCACATACCAGCCTGATATCCATGGGATATCACAGCACTGATCCGTCTACTCATATACACTCCCATTTATTAGTCCAGTGCTGCTACTTTGAGCAGGCAGCTTGGTGGAAATTCATGTCTTGGCCCTTCTGTTGCAAGCCTCAACTTCTTCCTCTGCTTAATGTGAGTCATACAGTGGGTGAGGCTGTTCACCCCCCCCCCCCCCATGATGAGCAAGCTGGCATTGGCCATTCATTTCTACCTTTCTCACTGCTTGTTCAGCTGATTGGATCATAGTCGAGGTTTTATTCCTTTGTGCCATGAAGACAGCAGATGGTCAGTTTGGCAAAGGGAATAGAGGGTCTGGGTATAAAAAGAGATTTAGGTACATGTGCATACTAAAAAAGAGGAGAGAGAGGGTCTTGGTTTGGATGCATTATTTTCTTAGGAGGCAGGTGATAAGATGTGGCATTAAGGGTACATGGATGACATCTGGAAGTGAGATAAGTCAGGACAGACACGAGGAAATAATTTTGCAAAAGGGTGCTAACAAACAGACAGGGTGCAAGGACCCCTTAATTCATTGTCCTGATTGTATTACATAATAGGTTCATAGGTGATTACTAAGCTAACGATCCCGGGGGCCTTTTTAAGGATATAGCCATGCTTCCCAAATGTATCAGACAAGTTTTGATGCCCTGGGATTATTTTAAGGGGTATATGTAGGCTTGGGCATGGACAGTCAACCATTCATAGACTACCTCTGTCCACTATGTTATGTATAAATCAGAAGGATCCAGGGATGCCAAGGAGAAAGTAGGTAAAGGACTGGGTAAGAATGTGGAAGCGAGAGTTACTCAAGCCTGATGCAGCACTCAGGCTGGCACAGACCGTAAAGTGAATCTTGTATAAGCTTCTTTTCTTATGTTCCTCATTTCCTTATGTTAGTGAAATTCATGTTAATTGTTTGTGTTTCTTACTTAATATCTTTATTCATTAATGAAGTTATGATTACTGATTGTGACAAGTGTGATCCTGGGTTGGTACATGGAACCACATGGAGATATGTAGGTACCATGCTGGCAGCTTTCTTGTTAGTCTTGCTTGTAGCCAGTGTTCCTCCAAATAAGTGCAGTAGGTGTAATAAATTGTAATCTGGCGTATCAGCAGTTAAATCACATACGTTTTAATCTGTATATAATTTCTGTACATATCACAAGACACACATATACAGTATATTCTCCATGATAAATATTGTTACCAGCCACTTATACTTTGCTTCTGTTCCTTTGTTTTTAAGCTTGGGAGTTGAACCTGTTGACAAAGATGTCATTAGGCAGCCACCTCGAAACGTGAAGGACAGCATTCTGACCAGAAGTCTCATAGTTAAAATCCTAGTTTCTTCCATTATTATAGTTTGTGGCACTCTCTTCGTGTTTTGGAGGGAGGTAAGATTATATGACATGTTAATTATTGCATAAGTTATGTAAAGATTTAATATGTAGTAGCATTACTAATTTAAAAAAATGGTAGCTGATTTCCAAAATAATTTCAAAACTTAATGTGAAAAAAGTGGTCTTGTTGAAGGTAGACAGAGCATGTTGCTAGCTATTCAATTTATAGAAATCTTAGGAACAAACAGGTAACTTGAGTCTTGCAACCATTGAGCCCTCACCAATGCTCAGTGTTAGCACATAAAGATTAAAGATGGCAGACCAGTCAAGCTTGGGGTGAATTTATGAATGCCCACACAATCATCCAAGTCCCATTAATTTGCATGGGGGGGTCTGTTCCAGAGTTGAGGAAGGTGTTGTGTAATGAACATATCTCTCCATCATTGTTTTATTAATCTGCTGGTGAAGATTCAAATCCTTGGTTCTAGTGTTTGTGTAACTATTTGATTTGTGGTGATACAAGAGATCTGTGACCATAGGGTCCTTAATGGCTCAGAAGGTAAGGCACATATCTCTCCTCAAGAGTCTGTAAGATACCAAGTACCAGGGCAGTCCTTCCAGCCTTTTCTGGTAGCTTAGTGTTTTTAATCCAGTGATGATCTAAGTTGGGAATCTATGTAGTCTTTCTACTTGTTTGATATGTCTAATGAGATATACACCAAAGGGGAGCATTATAGTCAGTAATTGACCTAATTAGTGCATTCAGGACAAGGTGAAATCCCTGATTATCTACTTTCAACAAACTTCCCTGAAGGAAGTCAGTTACCTCAATAGAGTATCTTTTAACTGTAGGGTAAATGGCATTCACAACTCTGATGGTGCCCCCATAATAAGATGGCATATAAGAAAATTCCAGCAGGTACCTCAGGGGCACTGCATCTGGCAGTAATGCGAATGGTGTGTACAAAGAGGTACAGAAAAAACCACAAGCCCCAGTCAGTCATTGTTTGATAGTAGGTGCCTTAGAAGCCAGAAGTCCTTCGTTTAATAGCAAACAGCACATCCATGATGAGGTGTGTAAGCAAGCAGGGAGGGATTCTTTCACACCCCCTGTGCAGAATTGTGGTGGCTGCTTGGGAGTCGGACTTAGAATCTGGCATGCACATAAGGGCCTCCAAAATTCTATTTCATCAGAATTTCCTGACAAACCATTTAAGTCTCTGAGTGGATGCTGGACAAAGGGGATCTATTTCTGTACTTGGTCCACAGATGGGGTGTGACAGAAATAGATCTTTTTCCTTCTCCAAACAACATACAGCTGAAGAAGCTCTGCTCCAGAGTAACACATAAAATGGTGTGGACAGTGAATGCCTTCTCCTTCAGCTTGGCAGTACATATATCCCTTTTTGAGCCCCCTGCTCCCCAAGGTAATCCAGAAAGCAAAGAATTAGAGGACAGAGATGCAGCTAATTTGCACCTTTTTGGCCCAGGCAGCATTGGTTCTTTGTCCTCCTAAAAGTGTCAAGGGAAAACCTGTTCATACTGACTCAGAGCATAGATCTCTTGACTCAGTTCAAGGTCTGTCTGATAAGCCTGGATCTTCAGACACTCTAACATTGCTAGACCTTTTCACAGAGGATGTGTTTAACATTATGAATAGAGCTAGGAAGTCTGCCACCAGAAAATCTTACCTAGCTAAATGAAAGAAGTTTTCCCCTGGTGCCAAAGGAGGAATTGGGAAAGAGACTCCCTTTTCAGCATCATTGTCCTTCGTTCTGCAGGACCTTTAAAAATTGTACTGGTCACAGCTGGCATATGCCTTAGTGAAGGTACAGCATTCAGCCTGCTTGCTTTATTGATCCATCACTATTGTCATTATTATCAGTCAAGCAGTTCTTCAAGGGGGGTTGTTACATTTGAGTCTGCCTAGAAAGAATATTTCTCTTCTGGGGGACTTGAATTTTGCCTTAGAAAAAGCATATATGCGTCATTCAAAACTGCATCAATGATACCCCTCAATTTATGATATGGAAAACAGCTTTTCTGGTCACTAAATCAGCTAGGAGAATTGCTTAATGACAAGTACTAATATGCAAGTAGCCATTCCTGTTTTTCTGCAAAGGACTGCGTACATATCCTTCCTTTTTCCATTGTGGTCAGAGGAATCTCTCTGAAGCTATCAGTCTAGTTGCCAGTCTTCTTTCTAGATGCACAAAGTAGAGGAAGAAGGGTTTTTCCCTCAGTAGGCAACTGAGATATCAGTACTTTGTATCTTTTACATTAAAAAGAAAAGTATGCTAATTTTGAAGTAGAACATCTGCTGGTAGGTAAATAGTATATTTTCTTAATCTGCTCATAGTAAAAATCCTGAAAAGTAAGGTGTTAATTACAGACACAGCAACCACTGTTGCCTTTTTGTAAGAGGAGTCAGTACTTCCCCACTTTACCGGGACAGTCCCTCTCTTCAGGACAGTCAGTCCTGAAAAAAAAAAAATGGCAAATGTAATGAGATTGCAGGACATAATGCAATCATATATTATATTTTATATTTTAGTTATATAACATATTTATTCTATATCTAAAATCTAAAATACCTAAATGTTATAAGAAACAAACTAAAAAACTAAAAATAAAAGCTTTTTTATTTTAAAAAAAGTTAAGTTATCCTTTTTATACTTGTACTGTATGGTATGTGCCTTGTAAAAAAATGTTTGTTTTGAAAAAAAAATGTCCCACTTTGGCCATTTGAAAAGGTGGCAACCCTAGGAGTCAGTATCATGCCATACTAAAAATAGCAACTTAATCCTCTGTCCACACCATTTCAGTGTATTAACTGCCTCTGGAAGCAGAGCAGGATTTGCCATGGCCATCTTACATGGTCTTCTGCAGCCCAGTACATCAAGCTAACCTCTACCCAATCCTTCCAGGCTCAGGAAGTCTGCTTATAGTTATTACTACCACAACTGTGGTGTATACAATGAGCATATTACAGTTGTGATAGGAACATATATGTTGAAGTAGGAATACTGCTGCTGTCATGTTTGTGTGTCTCCTTCCCCGATTTTCCTCTGAACATCCTAAGACTGAGGTGGGTGTGGTTTCCTTTCCCTCTCCAAGATACCCACATCTAGCATCCTCCAGTCTGGATGGATTTGACGAAGCCCAGATTCTAAGTCCTGTGAACTCCTGTGGTAGAAACATACTGGAAGATGGTCAAGGTAGGCTCTCTGACTGGATATGAGTATGCATGGCAGACAGATAGGATACCCCCTACCTTTTGCTCCATGGGTAAGAAAGAACCAAAAATGTCATGGAATTTATACTTTGAGTGCAGTGGTGTTCCATGTACGTGGATGTCCACGCAACCAGGAAGAAGTAAGGATTTATAACTCTGAGAATCAGGCTAAAAGTTTAGGTCATCTCCAGCAAAATTCCCAGTGGTTATGACTACTGTAGCAGTGATTGTGAATGAGCATAAAGTTTCTTACACAATTTTATGTTCTCTTGGGTAATGTTAACTGTAGACAGAATGGAATCTTGGTAAGTGGATTTGCAAACTTATATGTTCAAACTGTGCCATATTGCACATTTGTTCTCCTGCATATGTTTTATCTTGTTTGACCAAACTTGTGTGGGCAGTGGTTTGAGCTGCAAATGACAATTCCTATTGGGACATTGTTAATGTATGATATAGATTATGAAGTGACCTCAAACCCGGTGTCCCCAAAAGTGTGCATCAGTACTGCCATTGTTTTTTTTTTGTTTGGTTCATGGTGTGCTTGTATGATTATTTATATCTGTAGGGGGCAAACTGAGCTACAGATGGTATTACAGTTTTTATGTAACTGAACAAGTGACAAGTTCCTTGTCTGGCTGAAAGTATTTGCATGTTTCATGCGTTCAGCCTGTGTGGAATGCGTATGCTAAAGACCATCACTTTTTTTTTTTTTTTTTTTTTGCTTATTTGTCCCCAGTAGCTGCCAGTCATCAGCACTCTCTCAACTCATAGCCCATTTCCTGTTCACTGAGAATGAAAGCTGGCCAAGAAAAGTTCTCAGGTGGTTGTCAGGGATGGCTCAAGGGTGTTTATATTGTTGGCCCTACAGCCCCAAAAAGTCTTGACTATGTAAGGGAAGTGGGCATGAAACTGCCTGTTCTCAATAGGCATTGCCATCAAGGAGTCCCACCAGGGAAATCTTATAATCTCTGCATGCCCCTGAGTGCGTGCAACCCTCCTCACCCCACCCTGGTAAAGTGCACAAGCCACACCCCTTCACTCTCCTCCCTCCTTTTCTGGCTCCTTCATTGCTAGAGCTACCTACTTGGGGGCAATTGACATCTGGGGCAAGAAAAACTGAAGAAAATGGCGTCGGATGCATCTTATATACCCCTGGTGCACTGACGTCAGGGAGGAGGCGACAGCAACCAACGCCGGACCAGGACTTTGGAACTCTGGCCGACTGTGGGACCGCCTGACGGCAGGATAACCCAAGTGTAATGACTGCAGCAGTGTGATCACTCGAACATCTACATTTATGGTAGGTACAAAACTGTACTTTCTTCGTGTTTCACTGTTGCAGTCATCACATTTCCGGTTATCTGCTTGCAGTAGCCCCCAGTCGGCCTGATTATCAAAGTCTTGGGTCCTGCGTCGGTTGCTGTCTCATCTTCCATGATGTCTGGTAGTCAGGGGTATAAGCATGCAGCTGACGCCATTACATCAGTCTTTCTTGCCGTGCGGTGCCCGAAGCAGAAGCAGTTCGCAAGTGCCAGTCGGCCGACTCCTGAAATTTTCATTTTCGAGTTTCAGAACCAAAGTCTTCAACTAAAGTTAAGTAACCCGTTGGGGAAACTTTTTCTTGCTTTAAACCGATGAATAATTGTATTTCTTGTGGAAAGCAAATACCTCTCAAAGATTTTCATTCGTACTGTATTCCTTGCCTAGACCCTGACCACGACGTACCTTGCTGTTGGTTTTGTGCCTTATTTAAGCAACAAAGTATTCATCATCAGTATATTTACGCTTCTAAATATTTTGGTACTCAGTTCAATTATCCAGATATCTCTTCGGTAAGCCATCCGACTACCGACATTCCGAAAAAATGCAAAGATAAAGACAGAGACAGGCCGCCTAGGTCCAAAGCTGCCGACAACGCTTCTCCTAAGCCAGTTCGCCGGTACTCAGTGAGGCGCTTTTGCAGCCCCTGATACCCGCTACTTCAAATTTCAGGCCTCTACTGAGACCCATTCAGAGTCCGGTGTGCTGCAAGATTCTTCAAATGTGGAACCTGCGGATGTCTCTACCTTGGATGGGTCCGGAGCCGCTGTGCAGGCACCGGCTTCTGAGGGTGTACTCAGGCCTACTGACTTGCATATTAAACCAATGCCATCTTCTTTTTCAAGGCCTAAAACTCGAACTATGCCTAGAAATCCGACGCCCGGACCGCATGGTCAGGCCTCTATGCCTAAAAAAACAGATGATAAGAATGGCTGAAGACCTTATTACTTTAATCAGGGGAAGCCAACCCTCCCCCTCTGAAGACCTAGGACTGAATTTGCTTATAATACTTCTGAAAAGATTCTGAAATTTCTGTTTCCTCTGATAACCAGGATTTGCCCTTATCTACCTACGAGAATTCTGATGCAGAGGACTCTATTCCCTCTGCTTCCCCCCAGAGGATTTCTCTTTTGGTGAAACCCTGCATTCTCTTAGGGAGCACTTTCACTGGGAAAGCCAGGATTATTCTGATTCTAAAAAGAGGCTTAGGGATTTCTTACTCTTGCCCCAGCACAGGCCTTTAGCTATTCCTCCTGTACTAGACATTGCTGATGCCTTTTCTGAATCTAGCTTGGCCCCTGACTCTTTACCTCCTGCTCCCAGAAAACCTGATAGATATTACAGGGTTCCTAACTCTCGCAAATTCCTTTTTAAAAATCTACTGCGGATCCTGAGACGATTTCACAGGGACCCAAGAGCATCAAGGCTACTACTGCCAAAAATCCTACCCCCTCTGATAGAGACTCCAGGGCACTGGATAGATGGGGTAAAAAATTATACACTTCTGCAACTTGGCCATTAGGGCCTTAAACTGCCAGTTTCATCTGTTAAAGTATCAGCAGCATATCATTGGATTGCTTAAACAGAAAATTATGTTGATTCCTGATTGTGCTGAAAATAAGGATTTACAGGATTTAATGCATTCTGCTGAACAGGTTGGAAAGCATACTTTGCAATGTGGTTTTGATTCATTAGAGGCATCTTGCAGGGCTGCTGTCACTGGGTCTGTACTTAGAAGGCATGCTTGGCTTAAGGAGCAATCTTTGCCAGATCATGTTAAAGCTAAATTGCTGGATGCTCCCTTAAATCAGGACCGCCTGTTTGGCAACAAAGCAGAAGATGTTCTTAAAAAGATGGAGGAAAAAGCTAAATCTTTGCAAACTGTTAATGATTTCCTACAAGTACAACCTCCAAGATTTAGTAGGCATTGGTCCTCTAAGAATTGGTCTTTTCCTGCCTCTTCCAGGCCTTCTCAGTCCAAACCCAGAACCAGCAGAGCACCCAGGCTTCAGTCCCAGGGTACGCGCAGGACTAAACAGTGGGGGGCTCCCAGTTCCAAATCAGGGAGTAGTAAGACCCCCCCCCCCCCATGGTAAACTGTCTCAATGACTTAGCTTTAAAACTTCCAAGCACTTCTCAACTGACTGCTCCCTTAGGGGGAAATAATGCTCTGCAGGCAAAAAACTGGGAACTCATTACCCAGGACAAATGGGTGTTAAATATAGTTTCCCAAGGATACAGATTTCACTTCCACACGTTACCAACCCCAAACGGTTGGCCAGATCTACCCCCAAATCAGTGGGCAGAGGCTCAAAAGCAGGTACTCTCTCTCTTAAGCATAAAGGCTGTTCAGACTGTACCAGAAGAGGAAAAGGGACAAGGTTTCTACTCAAGAATTTTCCTGGTACCAAGAAAAGACAACTCTTGGTGTCTATCCTGGACTTGTCCATATTAAACACCTTTAGTTACTTCCTATGCTAAGCAAAGATGCCTGGTTGGCAACACTGGATTTAAAAGAAGCCTACCTGCACATCCCAATCAGGGAGTCCTGCAGAAGATACCTACACGTCAATGCAGGCTACATGCACTTGCCCTTTGGCTTATGTACTGCGCCCAGGGTATTCACAAAGTGCCTAGCTCCAGTCATTTCATTTTGCAGGCAAAGAAATATTCAAATGTACTCGTACCTGGGCGATTGTCTAATTCAGACAGAAAGCCAGGACATACTTTTGAATCATCTGGCACTTGTCTGGGGTACACCATAAACGAAAAGAAATCACATCTGTTACCCTGTCAACAAATTGTATTCCTGGGAGCAAGCTTGAACACAACTTCCCAGATGGCTTTCCTCATACATGAGAAACAAATTCATTTGACAACTTACTTCAAACTAATAGCCACAAAAACCCTGCTATCTGCAAGGAAAATTCTGCAAGCCTTGGGGTTCATGGCCTCCAGCATTCTACTAATTTCATATGCAAGACTACATATGAGGAAACTACAATGGTATCTAAAAAGCCTATGTTGTCAACATTCTCAGGATCTAGAAGCAATGATCCCTATCATACCTTGCCTACAGTTAGAGTTCCTTTGGTGGGCAGAGGCCTGCCACCTAAAACAAGGGACTACCATTCACTCTACCCCCTGCCGCCCAAACCCTGACTGGCAGGGAAGTGCATCCAGGGCAAATGGAACCCAAGTCAAATGCACCTGCATATCAGTCAAAAAGAAATGTTAGCTGTACAGAATGCTCTGACAGCCTTCAAGGACAACATTCTTCAAGGACAATTAATGGTAAGGATGGACAACACCACTGTTATGTGTACATAAGCAGGGGGGTACCCATTCTTACCCCCTCTGCAGACTAGCCATGGCTCTGTGGAACACAGCCTTGAGCTACCAAGTGCATGTACAGGCTCAATTCCTGCCAGGAAAACTAAATACACTGGCAGACGGACTAAGCAGAACTCTCATGGACCCAAATGAGTGGAAACTTGAACCAAATATTTTCAGCATTTTGATAAACAAGTGGGGGAGCCCAGATATAGACCTGTTTGCCTCCCCCCAGAACTACCAGTTGGGCAAATTCTGCAAAAGGACTCCCCCACAAACAAGCTTGGAAAGTGGATGCTCTGTCATTCAGCTGGAAAAATCTATCCATTTATGCCTTTCCTCCTCTGCCTCTCCTCTCCAAAGTACTACTAAAGATCAAACAGGACAAACCAAGGACGATACTGATTGCACCAGACTGGCCACGCCAACACTGGTAACCCCCTCTTGCGCAGTTTGTCATCACTGGTCTCCATGGCACTTGCCTCAGACCCCTACCCTGCTGTCTCAGCAGGAGAGCCAGATTCTGCACCCTCAACTTCAAACCCTGAACCTGGCAGCTTGGCTAATTTCCTAATCTCTCCATTACCATCCCTCAGTAAACAAGTGTTGGATATCATTTTGGAGGCAAGGAGGCCTAGTACTAGAAAATCTTATGCTGAAAAATGGAAATGATTCTGTGCCTGGGAACCAAACTCAAGGGATGGGCACAGCAGCACCCAAATTACTTCAGATTCTTCAATATTTAAATGAGATGCTTCACAAGGGCCTTTCTTTTTCCTCCATCAAAATTCTTGCCTCAGCCATTTCAGCTCATTACAACACAGAACCATCCCTCTTCTCTCATCCACTGCTCAAGCAGTTCCTCAGAGGGGCCAAAAACTTAAGACCACCCAGGAGAGCCCCAACTCCAGTCTGGGACCTTAACTTTGTATTGGAAAAACTCACTCTTCCTCCTTTTGAACCAGCTGCAAGTGCGGAGTTAAAATTTCTTTCTTGGAAAAACAGCCTTCCTTTTAGCAATTACTTCAGCAAGAAGGGTATCTGAACTACAGGCCCTTATGGCAATGAAGCCTTTCATCATATTTCATACAGACAGGGTGTCTCTCAGGACCAATCCATCCTTCATGCCCAAGGTGGTATCCAGTGTGGCTCTTAACCAGTCCATTCATTTGCCAGCCTTCTTCTCTAATCTACAGAACAAAGGGGTATGGATGCTGCACTCCATAGATGTGCACAGACAACTTAGATTTTACTTGGACAGGACTAAACCTCAAAGGAAATCTGAACAACTGCTGGTGGCATTTGCTGCAGGGGCAGAGGGGAAGGCTATTTCAAAACAAACCATCTCTAAATGGATAGGCCATTGCATTAATTTCTGCTAGAAGCACCATGGAAAATCTATCCTACAGGGGATTAGACCCCATTCAACCAGGGCTGCATCTACCTCTACAGCCTTTCGCAGAGGTGTACCTACCAGGGACATCCTAGAAGCTGCTACCTGGATTTCTGTACATACTTTCACCAAGTATTACCATTTACCAGTTTTCTCTAAATCCAGAGCTGGCTTTGCCACTGCAGTCTTGCAGGGCCTTATAGCTGGTCCTATTGTTATCTAAATGTCTCCTCCCATCCTTAGCTTTGGGAATCTACCCAAATGTGATGACTGCAACAGTGAAACATGAAGAACATAGTACAGTTGTGTACACTTACCATAAGTGTAGATGTTCGAGTGTGTTCACTGTTGCAGTCCTGGTTGCCCTCCCTCCAGCCCCCTGACTTCTTTTGGCTATACCTTTACTCTCCTTTACTATACTTAAAAGCTTTTTGGTGCATTTGCTTTTTTGTTGGAGGTGTAACCTTGTGTGTGTGTGTGTGTGTGTGTGTGTGTGTGTGTGTGTGTGTGTGTGTGTGTATATATATATATATATATGTATATATATATATATATATATATATATATATATATATATATATATATATATTTTTTTTTTAATTGCTTCCCATTAGGGGTGTACCTGACAAATGGGGCAAGAAAAACTGATGTAATGGCATTGGCTGCATGCTTTATACCCCTGACTACCTGATGGTCATGGAAGATGAGACTGCAAACAATGCAGGCCCAAGACTTTGATAATCAGACCGACTGAGGGCTACTGCAAGTAGATAACCAAAATGTGATGACTGCAACAGTGAATACACTTGAACATCTACATTTATGGTAAGTGTACACAACTGTACTTTCTTCTCCACATCATTACGTCAGACAAGAAAAGTAGTGTTGGTTTCAAACAGTGTACGCAAGCGGCCGTAAGTTACCTCTTTCTGATGGCCATGATTTATGTGTCTATTGCTTGAATGTCTCCCACCTTAGTGTATCCCCCATGTGGGATTTGTAGAAATTTTTCGACCAGGACTCTCAATGAAAGGAAGAATAAGTTAATCCTGAAAGGCCTCCTTAAAACTCCTTTCTGTGAGGCTATCTCTGGGTCAGAGGGCTCACCCCCTCCTGCTAAACCCCATAAGAGGCATTCTTCTTCTTCCTACTCAAGGTCACTCACTTCATCTCCCTCTGGAGATCGCAAGGAGTCAACTCACAAAAAGTTAATGATTATGAGCCTGGCGCTTCCATCTGTGGCCCTTTTGGCCCCAGCCTCGGCACCACCCCAGGTGATTCTTGCCCCAGCTATGCCTTCTTTTTCACCACTGGTAATGGAGTTCCCAGTGCAGACACTTACAGCTCCGACAGTTTCGTCACAGCCTTTATTTTTACAGTCTCCTCCAACACCGTTGGTGCAAACTCCTTCGGCCCCGAGTTTGACTATACTGTCTGAGGCAGACACCTTAAGCACCGACATGCTCTTTGGTGCAGTCTTTTTCTACACCGTCGTTACTGGTGCAGACACCTTCCATGATGGCACCATACTCATTGGTGCAGACATTTGCCAGATCACCCATTACGGTGCAGACACCTTCGACTTTTGTGGCGCTGCCTTCATCAGCACAGATCATCTCGAGACCATTCTCCTTGGTGCAGACACCCTCGGTTCTGGGCTCTGCACCACACGAACTAGCAAGGACCAAGTATTCTCCTTCCTTGGATCTGTTTGTTGGAAGTGAATATAGCCCTTTTCTAGAAAGGCCAGAATCACCTTCAGGTTTCTCTATGAGGTCGACCAGGAGCCTCTCAGAACAAGATGTGTTGCTGCTTGTCAACCAGTTGCTTGTGGCCAGGGGTCTCTCTCAACCATCTAAAGCTACGTTCACTTTTCCAAATGACCATATTTCTCCACAGACACCAGTGTACACTTCTCCTTCGACTTCCATGGAAGCATCGAAGCCCCTTCCTCTGACAGCAACTTCCCTTCCTCTGACCCCAATAGTGCACCTCACTTTAGAGCCTAGTTGCCCTTGTGGCCCTCGTTGCACTGAGCATCGGGCTTTTCCCAAGCTAGTGGCTGTGCTGTGGCGGAAGGCATTCTTGTTTCCACACCAATTTATTTCTATGACACCCTCCAGGAATCCTCCTTCACTCACACTCCACAGCCCTCTTGAGACTCCTGGTCAGGGGGTCGGCTCATCGGAGCGGGGTATGACCCCGGTTCCAAGGTTGTCGTGCTTGGTTCCGGGCTCCCATCCCTCTTCAGGCAGTCCGGCCTTCTAGGCCATGGAGAGAGTGCTTGCCTCAGCTGGAAAAGCCTCCATGTCAGAGTCACCTCCTCCTCTGTGCTGCAGCTGTCACAAGCCACAACCACCGGACACTGGGCACAAGGGCCTCAAGTTTCTCCCCCTCAGGAGACCTCCCCCCCTCTTTGCAACCTTCTCCAGTGCTCCCCACTGAGGAAGTCCCTCACAAGGTTTCATGCAAGAGGAAGCACATGGACTCCACTGAGGAGTCTTTGACCGAAGATACAGACTTTAATGATGGGGAAGGGTCCCCACGGGCACCCTCTGATGAGGTGTCCTTTGATGACATCCTCGAGATCCTAAGACAGAGGGGTGACTGGAAGTCCTCCAACCCTTCCTCAGATGAATCTGTATTCCTGCAGGCCTTTCGTGCCCGGCCCCCTATCTCCTGGGTTACCCCGCTGGCCGATGAGCTTGTCCAGCTCATTGTCCATCATCCATGGAAGGCTCCTGACACCCTGGAAGCTATACCGTGGAGGCCTGACAAGATTTTATCTCCGCCAGCTGAGCAGCTTCATTGTTCAAAAGGTCTTCCAGTAGATGCCATGGTGGTGGTGACTGCAACCAAACAAGACTTGGCAGAAGAGAGCAAGACTGTCCATCCGCCCAACAAGGAGTCCCGGGCGATGGACTCGGGAAACATGTGTTTGCTTCATCGACCTTCGCCGTAAGATCCTTGAACTACTTGGCATACTTTACAAGGATCCAGAGGGAACTTGTCAACCAACTCTCTGAAACCTTGGCAGGAGCTGTTTCTGATGAGGTCCGTGACAATGTAGCTTCTCAGATAGTGACCCTAGAATCCATATCCAGTTCTTCTATGCTCCTTATTTCACACACACAACAAAAGGAGCTGCTAGAGCGGCAAGCACAGGTATAGTCACAAGACGACATGCATGGATGCACCTTTGTGACTTTGCGGACTCCTTTAAGGCTTCCTTTATGAACACCCCCATTGAGGCTGCTTCATTGTTTGGCCATAAGTTTAAAGATACGCTGGCAAAGTGCGAACAAGATGGCAAAATTCATCTGCTGTTGGTGTCCGACACTCCACTCCTCATCAATTCTACTCCAGAAATCAGCAGAGCAGGAAGATGTGGCACAGAAAATCACAGGGCTCTTTCCATGATGCTCATGCCGAGTTCTCCCCTAGAGGCAGAGGGGAAAACTCCAATGGAAGACATCCCTTTCAGGTCAGGGGAGGTCCGAGTAACCGGGGTTCCAGAGATTCTTTCTCTGGGCAACCCTACCAGCGCTCATGAAGCGTTGCCTGACTGCTCAGTCATTGTTCCTTGTATCCCACTGCCTGGCAAAACATAACAACCAATTTTTGGGTACAATGGATAATATCCATTGGCTATCTCATCCCCTTCCATCTCTATCCCACCTCATCCAGAGACTTACCTGATGTCCCACCCAGTCAAAGGGAAGCAGCAGCACACGAAATCCGAATGTTGCTACAAAAAAAGAGTCATCCAAATGGTACCCCCAGACCAGATAGGATCCGTTTTTTACTGAAGGATCTTTTTAGTGCCATAAAAGACAGGGGACTGGAGACCAATTCTGGATCTCAGCACACTGAACAAACTTGTACAAACAGAGAAATTTTGGATGGTCATGGTTTAGTCTATCCTTCCTCTTCTGGAAGAAGACTATTGGAAGTGCTCTGTAGATCTACAGGATGCGTATTACCATATAAAAATGGACAAACACTCAAGAAGCTACCTCCACTTACACATAGGAGCCAATCATTACCAATTTCGAGCACTGCCCTTCAGTCTCTCTACAGCCCCCAGAGTGTACACCAAATGTATGGCAGTGGTCATTGCTCATCTGCGACTTCAAGGATTCCAGGCATTCCATACCTAGACAACTAGCTCCTTACCGCCCCCACCAAGCATCTACTGGAAGAAGCCCTAGACTACACTCTTCTCACAGCACAATGCCTGTGAATCACTATAAACTGGGAGAAGTCCAACACGATTCCAGCACAATCTTTAGAATTCATTGCGGTTCTGTTGCACAGCATCTCTTCCGGATCACAGACCTCAAAGAATAAGACAACAGGTTCAGCCGCTACTCTGTCACCACAAGTCATCCGCTAGGACCATACTCCAACTCATGGGGTCAGTGGCAGCCTCGATCACCATTGTTCCTCTGGCCAGATTCCACTTGAGACTTCCCCAGTGGTTACTTCTCACTCAGTGGTACCCTCTACAACATTCTTTGTCCTTTCAGATAAGTGTAACTCGGAGATGCAAGCATGATTTGCTCTGGTAGATGTCTCAAAATCCCCAACAATGGTCTCTCCCCTTCAGCCCCCATCAGCCGAAAGCCACGGTGACCACAGACTCCTCCCTGATGGGATGGGGTGGGGGGGCTATGTCAGGGAAACTAAAGCAGAATCTGTGCTAAAAAAATAGAGAGCTAAGTCAATGCAGACAGCCAAAGGTTTTTTGCAGGGAAAGCACCCATGTTTCAGTAGAAATTATCCCACTAAACACTGGTCCTTTCCTTCCCAACCCAAAGCAGGTCATAGAAAGGCCCACAGGGAAGGGGACCACAGTCAGCACCAGAGACACAGGTAAGGGCACTCTACTTCACCTACACCAGGGACTTCCACAACGTAGGTCTTTAGTAGGGAGCTGTCATGACTCTTTTGTGGCTCGACCCCTCCCCCCAACCTGTCTCAGACTTTGAGAAAGACTGGCACTATTCAAAAAATTTGCCTTCTCATTTTTTCAGACCAATGAGTACTAAATATATTTTCCAGGAGATATCACCTCAAAGCTGTGCACCCCCCAAAGCATTCAGGCTTCCCACTTTTATCACCTTCCCAAAAAGGCAGAGGCTCTTTCACATATGGAAAGACTACATGTACAGACCTCACTGGAAGCAGTCCTTCTACATCAAATAGGAAGGGGCTTTTCCTAAACATTGTTCAGGGCACCAAAAAAGGAGGACCTATTCTGTTATATCCTGAACCTTTCTACCCTCTACTTCTTGGAGGTTCCTAAATTCAGGGGCTGACCCTTCACTAGCTCTTGCCCTTGTTTTTTTACCAAAGGCTTTCATGGAGACTCCAGTTCTAAAGCATGCTTTCTTGCATATTCCCATAGAAGGATCAGCCTGAGGATTCCCTGAGCTTTTAAGCAAGTTCCAAACATTTATAGTTTTGTGCTGTGCCTTTTGTCTAGTCTAATGTTCCCAGGGTAGTCACACAATACTTAGCTCCACTCATTGCCTACTGCTAACAACAAGAGGTACAAATTTACCCCTACCTGGAAGATTGCCTCCTCTGGTCTATAAGCCTGGCACTAGTCAGCACAGACTTGATGTCCACCCAGTCCATATTTATTTTCCTGGGATTCACCATAAATCACCAAGAATCCCAAACTCTACTCACAGCCAGAATACTGTTCTAGGGGGCCCTGCTGGACTTTACCTTTCAAAAGACCTTCTTGTCTCAGACAGGGTATTCTTCCTGTCCAGTAGAAAAATTATGGACAGCAGTATTCTTACAGCCAGAGTGTTTCTCTACACACTGGGTTCCATGGCCTCTTTCATTGTAATGATTCCCCTGGCCAGGCTGCACATGAGGAAATTACAGTGTTCTCTCAAAAATGTGTAGGGCCAGCATACACGACCACCATTGGACCAAGGCCTGCACTCTAAACCCAGGCCTTCCATTCAGCTTTGCAACAAACTCACCCACTGATGCCTCAGAGACAGCTTGAACAGCATTCTTCAGTTACAGACCCAATGGAAGTGAATAAGCACATAAACTTAAAGGAATGCCTGACAGCACAAAGGGCTTTACTAGCATTCAAAGAGGAATTGGAACCAGGGGTGCTAGTTGTGGATACAGACTAAGCCACAGTCATGTGGTATAATAGCTATGGGGTGGGGATCACACCTCACTTTATGGGATGGCACCTTTTGGCTCAGTACCTCCCAGGTGAGCTCAACTAATGGGCAAACTAACTCAGCAGAAGCCTGTTGAAACCCACGATTGGCAGTTGCATCGGGAGTTCACTCTCAGCATAGCCAAGGAATGGGGGCCTCCACAGATGGATCTCTTCGCCAACAGGAAAACCATACAATTGAAAAGGCTCTGTTCTAAGAACAAGACCCTTTCAGCCTGGAAAACAGATGCTTTCTCATTCGCATGGGCAGGCCTATTCATTTATGCCTTCCCACCAATGCCTCTACCTCCCAGGGTTCTCCAAAAAATCAGAGAAGAGCACCCAAGGCCATACTTGTAGCTCCAGACTGGCCAAGGCAATAATGGTACCATCTTCTTCTTAGCCTAACCAATACTCTGCTTGGATATTACCTCAGACTCTTCACCTTCTCACTCAGAACAAGGGACACATCATACTCCCCAACCTGCAAACGCTCTATCAACTTGGAGAATACCTTAACCCTCACTCTTATCAGCTTGAAGGATAATTTAACCCAGCAGGGAGGGGGGTCTCCCCCCACATAAGCATGTGCAGGGTATTCTAGGGAAAGCCAGGAGGCCTAGCTCCAGGAAACTTGAAAATAGAATGCTTTTCCAGCTTGATGTGCATAGCCTAATCAGGACCCCATCAGGGCCAAGATCCCTGTCAGCTGGTCCTATCTGGAAAATCCCGGCCTTTCTTACTCATTGTTACAGCTATTTCAGCTTATTTATCCGCCCACACCCATATCTTTTTTCATCTGCTGGTCAAACAGTTCCTTATAGGGGTTATCCACATCAGACCTCTCTGGAGACCTTATACACCACCCTGCAACCTAACCTTTGTTCTAGAAAGGCTTACACTTACTTCTTTTGGACCAGCCTGTCCTTCAGATTTAAAATTCCTGACATGGAAGGCTGCCTGCTTACTAGCTATCACTCCAGCTAAGAGAGTTTCAGAAACTCCAGGCTGTCATGGCAGTAGAATCTTCCATCCTGACAGAGTCCCTGTCTCAGGACTAATCCTTCCTTTAGGCCAAATGTGGTAACTGATGCCTCTTTAAATCAGGCAGTACATCTACCTATCCTCTCTTCAGTCCCACGAAACAGGGGGAAGAGAATTCTGCATTTCTCAGACATCCATAGGCCACCACCCTACTTTCTGGAAAAAACAAAAGCCATCAGAAAAATCTGACCAACTTATTTGTAAGCTTTGCTAACAGTACTGAAAGAATGTCTGTCTGCAAGCAGACCATTTCCAAAAGGATCTCTCACAGTTTCACTTTTTTGTTACAGTCATCATGGAAGAAACACACATGAAACTGTAAGGGCCATTTCACTAGGACAACTAGGTCTTCTACTGCCTTCCTGAAGGGCGTACCTACCAAGAGTTATCGGAGGTTGCTAGCTAGTTTTCAGTGCACACTTTCACAATGCAGTACCACTGTCAACCATCTTCAAATCTAAAGCAGGGTTTGCCTCTATTACCATACAAACGTTCTTCTCCTCGCCTTACTTTACCATCCTCCCCTCTTTTCAGCTTTGGGAATTATCCCACAATTCAAGACTGCAACAGTGAAACATGAAGAGCATAGTGCAGGTGTGTACACCTAACATAAATGTAGATGTCCGAGTGTATTCACTATTGCACTCTTGTCCCCCCCCCCCAGCCTACAGGGTAGGCTGCTACTATTTCCTATTTATGTAGGACTCCTGCTCATGACTGTTGCCTGCCTGTGGATCCCTGCCCTAGCCATCTGACCTTCTGTTCCTGTTGGGGGCTCCAAACTCAGAGAGACAAGAAAATAACTGAGGTCATGACATTGGTGGACTCCACTTATACCCCAGCATATTTATGTTAGGCTATGGCATCTGCCGGTTGTAAGAGGCTGGAAAATTTTTATTGTGGCAGTCAGGCTGGCCGAGGGCTTCCACGGCAGGAAGTCCCACAATCTGGTCTGTAAAAGTGAATGTACTCAAACATCTACATTTATGGTAAGTGTACACAAATGTACTTTTTTCTTCTGGGCCTCCAATGAAAAGGGGCACCACAGCTCAGTTGAACTATCCCTGTTAACAAAAGCAGTAAATAAATACATTATATATATATATATACATTATATATATATATATACATTATATATATATATATATATATATATATACACACACACACACACACATACACACACAGCTTGTTGGGGGAAGTACTTGTCAATGCAGCCATTATATTTATATGGTGACTTCACTGTTAAAGGTGGTATTGCACACTCCATTGGAAACAGTATACAAGAATTTTGCATCCAGGTATCATATTAGAAGTCTCTGAATTGTCTTGCAGACTACAATAGAGGGAGCTGACGTGGTCTGTTTTATGCAGCTAGTAAATTCAGCATTTCAGACTGCTTTTGTTGTCAGTCTGGTAGTTTCCACTGGGGGTTGTGTGACCATTGCTTGCAGGGCCATGTGCAGCTGATGTCCAGAGTATATGTACAGTAAGTTCTCATTAGACTAGAAGTAATATTATATTTCACCTGCCAAGACAGCAACATTTATGTTAGTCCATAAATGGGAAGTTCTACATCCTTGTGCTGATGTATAAATGAAGATGTAGTGAGGTCCTTGGGGGAGGAATTTCATTCTAGAATGTACTTTTTACCAAAGTATCTTATTAGAATTCCCTGACTTTTTATTGTTAATTGCCCTTAGATAACTGAAGTACAGCCTCTTGTATAGAGCTAGTAAATCCAGTGTTTCAGGGGATTTTTGTTGTCAGTCTGGTACTGTACTTGCTTTCTACTTGGGGGCTGTTTGACCCCTGCTGAAAGGGCCATTTAAAACTAATATCCAGAAAGTAAGCATTTTATGTTCCTATTAAATTGCATGGAAAAATCTTACATATTTCATCAGATAAAAAAACACTTTTAAGAAGTCATGACAGCAAAGTCATGCTTTCATTCAGCTGTGGTAATTATCTGAAATTCAACACAGAGCTGCATTCTGATGGCATAGAGGGATAACGCTCTGACTGTAACCTGGGTTTGATTAGCAGCTCAGGCAACTGATGGAGTGTCAGGGAAGGATGGGTGTTGTCCTGGGGTGGAGGGGCTGACCTGTGGGCATCTCCAGTGTTGATCTCTAGTGGAGACTAGAGAAGGCACATAGGTAGGTGTGCATAGAAGTGGGAGAAAAGGGTGGAGACATTTCTGAGCTGACTTGGTGATGCACTGCAAGTCTCCATTGTACATTTATCCCTCAAACAAGAACCATTAGGTACAAAGAGATGGGGAAATAGTGGGTAGGTCAAAGCAAATGTACATAGCCAAACTCCTGGATGTCTAAAGCCTACAATCCGCCCCAGCACTCCTGGAATAGTCAAGTGGGGCAAAGATATGGCTGGTAAACCAGGCATAGATAGGGTGCTGGCTGGTAGTAATGATCAAAGGGACGAAGAACCATTAAATTAACTCATTCACTCCGGAACAGCTCATAAAAAGCTGCCTGCTTAATTCCACCATAGGAACAACAGTGTAGCCTGATCTCATTTTCAGAAAATCCAATTCTAATACCATACAGAAAACAAATGTTCATAACTTCTTTAACTGTAAGAGCTAGACTAAAAATGTAAATGCAAAGATTGTTCAGCAGACACTGCCCTTTCCAACAGTGTAAATGTTGATAGTGCATATCAAAGTAATTATTAAATATTTGACAAGGAATGTTGATGTTGTGCATATTTTTTACCTTTTGGAAAAGCAAAGCACAATATCTTGGTCAATGTTCCATGTTGACCCATACAATTTGTATTGAATTTGTTTGTATGAATGTCAGCTTTAAAATTATATCTTGACCATTCCTGTGTGATGCTCCTTTATGGAGGCATTCACAGAAATGTGATTAATATAATATTTCTCATACTTGATAAATAAAGGATAATATCTCATCACATGTAACAGACAGAGGCTACATATTAGTGTAGAAGTTGTGCGACTCCAGACGCCAGAAGTCTTAACCTCAAGATGCACGCACTCGAAGCTCTCCTCAGTATGGAGAACATCGATATCTGTGCAGTGACAGAAACCTGATTCAAGGCTCCAGGGAGCACCCCAGCACTACCAGGCTATACCTCGTATCATGCTTTTCGGCCCCAAAACCCAGACCGAACCACAAAAGGAGGGGGAGTTTCCATATTTATCAAGGATATCCACACCTCCAGGTTAGTGGCATTGCACGAAGTATCGGAGACCATCCATGTGCAACTAACAGTGGGCAAGACTGCTTTTCAGTTTATAGCATCCTACAGACCACCCTCTCAAAGTCAGGAATCCCATTTGGCCTTCCTGAAAACATTGGAGAACATGAAGATCTCTCCGAACACCATTATATTAGGCGACTTCAACTACCCAAACATTGACTGGGAGCACTACTCAAGCCCCAGCACCTTAGCCCAAAGATTCCTGGAAATTATAAACACAAATGCTATGGAACAACTGGTCACCACTCCCACAAGAGGGGAAAACATACTAGACCTGATCATTACCAGCATGGGGACTCTATGCTCCACACCAGAAGTATATCCCTCATTGGTAAGATCAGACCATAAATTAATTTCACTAGATGTCCACATCCTGACCCCACCCCCAGCCCAGAAAACCACAGTGAAAAACTTCTCAAAAGCGAACTTCTCACTTCTCAAAACGGAAGTGGAATCCTTCAAGGCCCCAGGGCCAGTGGAAACTACAGCCCAAACTGCAGAATCCTATATAAATGCATTCTACGGACATCTCCAGGAATGCATGGATCATGCTATCCCAAACAAAACCAAGACCCAATCATCCAAAGGCAGGCGTCCAGTCTGGTGGACCCCTGCCATAAATAAACTGTACAACAGAAGGAGGAAGCTACTACATGATAGAGCAAAATCCCTAATAGGGAAGGCTTCTCTGAGCAGTACTAGCAAAAAATTACGATCCCTCATAAAATCCTCCAAGGCCAGCTTCGAGAGAAAAATTGCACAGGACACCAAAGACAATCATAAGGCTTTTTTCAGTTGTTAGAAACCTGGGATGCAACTCCCAGACTTGTTCTGAGTTGATTCTAAACGACAAAAAATACACTGAACCCACAGACATCGCCAATATCCTGGCAGACAGGTTCAGTGCAAACTTCTCCACCCCCTCCCCCCCAAAAGAGCAAACATCTCAGATGCTCAGGTGAAGGCTGCCCTCTCCAAAAGCAAAAAACACTGCTTCCATGGGATCAGATGGCGTCCCAGGTTGTGTCCTACATGAACTACAAGAGGAACTAATCCCCTCAAATAAATCAGCTATACAATCTCAGCCTCACTACAGGATATGTGCCCAGAGAATGGCATACAGCAACAGTGGTCCCACTCCACAAAGGTTGAGCCTCTACGGACCCTGGAAACTATCGCCCCATAAGCCTGACTAGCTTAGTCTGCAAGGCTATGGAGAGGATCATCATGGAGCTCATAAACAAAGACATTAGGGACCTACAGACACTAGATCCTACCCAGTTCAGCTTTGTCAAGGGCAGATCCTGCCTTTTGAACCTGGTTGACTTCTTTGAAACAGTCACCAAAGCCAAAGATGAAGGGAAGGTAGTCCACACAGCCTATCTGGACCTTGCAAAGGCATTTGACACAATACCCCACTCGGGCATCATAGATAAGCTATCCAGCTTAAATATAAACCCCTATGTCACAAGATGGGTGCAAACTGGCTCAAAGACAGAACCCACAGAGTGAGAGTTGCTGGAGCCATGTCAGACTCGAAACCGGTCACAAGTGGCATCCCACAGGGTTCTGTCCTGGGACCACTCTTGTTCGGTATATACTTTTCCGAGGTACAGGCAAACGTGGGAGGACTATGGCTCACCAAGTTCGAGCGACTGCAAACTGGGCCATAATCAACTCTCCAGCTGACACAAACATCCTTCAAAAAGGTCTCACAGAGACAGATAACTGGTGCCAGCGCCATGGTTTAAAGCTAAATGCCAAAAAATGTGTAGTCATACCCTTTGTCAAAAACAATGTGCCCACAAATTACCACATAGGCAGAAACCCATTAAGTACAGAGAAAGTTATTAGGGACCTGGGGACCCAAGTTGATAGCAATCTCTCCTTTGAAAACCACATTGCCAAAGTGGTTAGAAAGACCTTCTACATAGCCCACCTCATCACGAAGGGTTTCACATCTAGATCGAGAGGTAATCGTGCCCCTTTATTCATCCCTCATCAGGCCCATCATAGAATACAATGCCCCTTTTGAGATGTACCTTACCCGACACCTGCAGCAATTAGAAAGACCCCAAAAGTATCTCACCAAGATGATCAAGGGTCTCAAACAGATGCCATATGCTGCTCTGTTAAAAAAACTCCAGCTCTACTCAGTTGCATACCGCCTACTTCGAGGCAATCTATGCCTGATATACAAAGCTTTGTCAAATCCAGAATTAATGGACATGCTCCACCTAAGTAAATCTAAATCCCTTAGAGCCACACGCTCGAGGGACTTGAACCTCAGCACAGAAATAAATAGAACTTGCTGGAGGGACAGCTTCATAACCCAGAGGCTCCCTTCGCTCTGGAATAGAATTCCAGCTCATGTGAGGCAGAGCACCTCACTGAATCTCTTCAAGAAGAATCTCGATAAGTGGATGGGGGATCGTAGGTTTGTCCCAGGGATTACTCCCGTGTCACTATTAGACAGAGGCACAGTAAACTAAACCTTAAAAAGGGCACAGTATACTCAAATCAAGGACTGGTGTAAGCCATACAGAATCCGGCTAGGCTTATAATTGCCCCAGGGCAGATAGCCTAGTATGAACCTATGACTCTGTCAACTTCAAAATGATGCATCATTTGTGTCATCACCATGCTCCCTTGCAAAGACATGGGCATAATAATGAGAAGTATTGGAAATGTATAATTTTCATAATCCTACAAGACTAAACAAACTGTAATATCTGTACATGTATACAGCGCACAGATGCAGTTCTTTTACCCTGTTGTAAGGAGTAACACTGTCTTCAAAATGAGATATTACTTGGCACACTGACATGCTCTCTTGCAAAGTTATTTACCAAAATATGAAAAAAAAGTCATTTCCATAACCTAAGTCCAAAACAAACTTTGATATCTGTACACGTGTACAACATACAGGCACAATTCTTTTACCATGTTGGAACCAGCAGTACTGTCTTCAAAATGAGGTATTACTTAGCACATTCAGATGCTCCCTTGCAAAGTTATTTCCCAAAATATGCAAAAAAATCATAATTTCCACAACCTAAGTCCGAAACAAACTTTGATATCTGTACATGTGTACAACATACAGGGACAGTTCTTTTATCATGTTGGAACTATCAATACTGTCTTCAAAATGAGGTATTACTTAGCAGATTCAGATGCTCCCTTGCAAAGTTATTTACCAAAATATGAAAAAAATCATACCACATAGAAAGAAACCCAGATTTGCACTTTGCATTCATTGATGTGATAACAACTTCTACTTATGTGAATAACAGTGGCAGCTGCTGAGAGTTTTACCTGACAAGTGAGAATGACACAGTTGTTATACTGTAACCGCACTTATTGTTAATGTGATAATTACCCACATTTTATTACTGCAAGGTTCTGCATGCTCAGACACAGGTGATAATTGCTGCACATAGCCTGTTGAGTAGGCATTCATTATATTATCTGCTGCAGGTGTTGTATAACAATGACTTATGACCATCTGTTATTAGACCTGAGTAATTCAGTAAAAGTAGCATAACACTTTTATATTACTGAGCCCTTCCTCCCATCAAAATTCCATGTAAGAATTACTTACTCCAAAAGTAGTAAATAATTTTATGTCACCTAACCATCCTTCTGGTTAGAATAAGACACAGCAGTGAAAAACACAGTAATATTGTCCAAAATATGGTTGAGCAATGATAAATCTCAACAACATAATATTGTCCAAAATATGGTTGAGCAATGATAAATCTCAACAACATAATATATCTCCATAAGTCTAGAATCCCACCCAAATATGTTTTGACTACAGGCTAAATATTGTTTCTTGACCTAAATGCTGTAGCATGTCCTCATGTCTGTAAATATGTATTTTTATCGTATCCTCTTACCTGAAAATATGTTTTATGTCTTGTGCGATCCATTCACCTGGGCTGTGCCTGCACATGGTCCATTGAGATCACTGCACTAGCCCAGTAAACGTATGGTAAATATAAAAATAAAATGGCCACATGGATTGTTCAATTATGCAAAAGGTTTTCCCTGACACACCAATATAATATTTTCCCCAGTAACCCCTTCAGTTGTTTGTGCTGTGTATGCACAAGCATCAAAATGGCACAATAAATTATATTGCCAAGCGGTCACTTCAGCAGTCTGACCATGTATGCACAAACACTTACCTGATACACAGTGAATTATTTCCCCAAGCAGCATCTTCATTAGCATGTCCAGGTGTACACATGCACCAAAATAAAACATTCACCCAAGTGACCCCTTCAGTAAAACATTGACGTATGCACAATCGCCAAAATGAAACATTTCCCCAGACGACCATTCAGTAACATTTCCCAGTATGTACAGTCACCAAAATGAAGCATTCACCCAAGCGACCCATTCAGTAAAAAGTGGATGTATGCATAAACCATAAATTCACCCCTGGAGTTGCACCTCTCTCCCACTTGGACAGGGGAGATAGGTGCTGATCATGGAAATAAAGGTAAAACTTGGCTAGGCTTGTAAGGGCCCTAGGGTAATTAGCCTAGTAACCTCCTCCTGTGAGCTGCACATAGCCTGTTGAGTAGGCATTCATTATATTATCTGGTGCCTATGTTTTCATGTCCAATGGGTTGACATAGAGTGGGTTCTTGCATTACATGCCACACCTCCACATTATTTTATCAGTTGGCCCTACCCGCTTTGTAGACGGACACCTCTGCATGGTCCTTGGTTTCCACTAGGGTTTCTGCCATTGAGATTGTGCTCACAAACACATGTCCCTCACCTGAAGAGAAGTGAGAATGCTTAAACCTCATCATTCCTCTCTTCCCCTTTACCAGCCCTTACAGGCGCCTGAGCCTCCAGTCAAAATCTGGTTCTCTGGGACATTGCTAGGGTTTTATCCCTCTGTACAAGTAATACTGGCAAAGAACTAACATTTTTAACAAAAAAAAAAAAAAAAGAACTTGCCATCAGAATAAAGTAAAGTCCACTCAAGAACTGGATTGCATCAAAAACCAGTTATATGCCAGACGTGTTACGTAGATGGAGTGGGTGGAGAAGAGTGTCAGGAGGGATTTGTGGCAGACAAGTACCAGTAAGAGTGAAAGGGAAGGTCTACAAGAGGGTAGTGACACTAGCTCTGTTATATGGGTTGGAGACGGTGGCATTGACAAAAAGGCAGGAGTCAGAGCTTGACGTGGCAGAGTTGAAGATGTTAAGATTTGCATTGGGTGTGATGAGGACGGACAGGATTAGGAATAAGTATATTAGAGGGTCAGCCCAGGTTGGAAGGTTTGGAGACAAAGCCAGAGAGGCAAGATTATGTTGGGTTTGGACATGTGCTGAGGAGGGATGCAGAGTATATTGGGAAAAAGATGCTAAGGATGAAGCTGCCAGGTAATAGGGAAAGAGGAAGGCCTAAGATAAGGTTTATGGATATGGTGAGAGGGGACATGCAGGTGGGTTGGTGTGACAGAGCAAGATGTAGAGGACAGGAAGAAATGGAAACAGTTGATCCGCTAACAGGAGCAGCCGAAAGAAGAAGATTCTAAGCCTTTTGGTTTAAGCACTTGGGCTTCAAACGAGTTGTTTTACATTAAGAAGGTTTGTGGACTGCATTGTTGTGGAAGGACAGGTAGCTTACATCCTTTTAAATTGGGAGTTGCTGTTTGAAGGCTCAGTGTCTGTTATTCTAAAAGCGCATTAGTTCTTGTTTAAGCACTTGGCTTTAGGCAGTTATTTTACATTAAGAAAGATTGTAGGCTGCACTCTTGTGGGAGGAGAGGCTAGATTCTGCCCTTCTTAGCTGGGAATTTCTGGTTAAAGGCTTATTGTGCCTGCTTATTTGATATGTTTCTAAAATGTGTGCGCCTTGTTTGCTGTAGCCCAGAAGTTAGTAGTTTATTGGCCATTTTGGGCTAATTTATCTCTTTCATTTCCCTACTATAAAAAACGTATTTGCGTGGTTTTGCGCATCGGGCAGTGCCGGTTAGCTAGGGTTAAACTATTCCCAGCCCCACAAAGTCTGCTCTTCAATTTTTCCCTTGGAACTAGACAAACTTTCAACTTAAGCACTCAAACCATTCATTTCACAGCCCAGCACTTGCTGAGAACTCAAAGCAAGCACTAATTAACCCTAGCACTAGACCCCCTATACTGTCTAGAAGGACAAGGCTCTCTATTCATCCCCATCAGCTAATCAGTAAAACAGCTCACTTTACCTATTCAGGCATGTCCAAAGGGCAATTTCAGGTGTACTCTCCAGTCCAACTGGTGAATCTGGGCATTTTGAGGCAATGTTACAACTGCCTCATGTACACAGACAGCCCTCTCCTCCTATCACCAAACACTAATATATGTGAGAGATGCAATTATACAGCCATACTGGAGGCAAAGCTCTCTCAACCCAAGACTGGAACTGTCAGTCAAGAGGAGAAGGAAAATACTTTCAACACACCAGTCTCACATAGACCTACTAAACCAACACTGGCAAATAACACACATAAATACACAAAAACATACTCGGAGGCTCTAAATAAAAATCTGCAAAAGCAACAGAGACCTCCAAAGCAGACACCCAGGCAAACTCCAGACCCCATCACAAACCATGAAACACATACTTCACATAATCAGTATGCCACGCAATCACAGCCCTTAAGGCAAAATAACATACCCAACACACTAGTAATAGGCGGCTCTGTAGTCAGAGACACTGATGTCCCACTAACTAGGCTGGACAAGGAGAAGGTTACAGTTAGCTGCCTGTCGGGTGCCTGGATCCGCCACATAACACAAGCACTCAGGTCACTCCAGAACAAGTACAAATACGACTCTGTCATTGTCCATGTTGGTGTGAATGACCAGAGACGTACCTCCCTGGACTACATGAACAGAGACATGGAAGAGCTCTCTGATCATGTAGCCCAGGCCAGTATGACCCTGAGTAGCATCCTGCCCTCACCAAGAATGATGCCACAGTATAAAGAAAAAATAATCAATTTCAACAATTGGCTAAGTTTCTGGTGTCCTACAAAGGGGATCCAGTATCTGTCCACCTGGGGTGACATGCTGGATAAGCCACATTGCTTCGCAAGAGATGGCTTGCACCTGTCACGCTTAGGCTTTTGAATACTGGCCAAGGCTTTTGCCACCCCCATAGTGCCTTTTTTAGACAAGGCTCAAAAGACAAACCCACCACCATAAATAGCACAAGTAACCAAAAACTGAGAGTAATGCTACTCAACGCCAGAAATCTAAACCTCAAAATGCATGCACTCGAGGCACTCCTCTGTATGGAGAACATCGATATCTGTGCAGTAACAGAAACCTGGTTTAAGACTCCAGAGAGCACCCCAGCACTACCAGGCTATATATTAAAAATGAAAAGGTAGAAAGCCCTTTAGGCTTTCATTTTAAAAAATGTCATAACAGTGATGGTAAGAATTTAACAGGCACAATTTTGGAAAAAGTACATTGTGTGAAAGGTATGTGCTTGAAGAATAAACTACAATGGAAAGAAGCACTGTTTATTTTAAAATTTGACACTCTACACCCTAAGGGGTTAAATAGAGAGCTTGATTGGAAATGGCTGCTGTAATTAAGTGTTTTTTAATTGTTTTATTAGAATAGTTTTTTATTATATAAAGGAATGAGAAATGGGTTTTATTATACTCTGTTAAAAGGCTTATGCCGAGGCGCTGAAGAACATCAATTGTTGGTACTACAAAATAAATTCTTTGGATATACTGGCTGAGTCGTTTTTTGGATTATTTTTCCTTATTGGTGGTTTAATATAACTCGTACCATACTTTTCGGCCACAGAACCCAGACCGAAACACAAAAGGTGGAGGTGTATCCATATTCATCAAGGATTCCCATACCTCCAGGTTAGTGGCACAGCACAGTGCCTCAGAGATCATCCATGTGCAACTTACAATGGGCAAAACTGCAATTCAAATTGTAGCTTGCTACAGATCACCCACCATGACCCAGGACCCCCATTCTGCATTTCTGGAAACACTGGAAAATATGAAGGTCCTACCAAACGCCCTAATATTGGGTGATTTAAATTACCCAAACATTAACTGGGAGAACTACTCGAGCACTAACTCCCTTGCCCAACGCTTCCTAGATTTTATAAACTCGAATGCCCTGGATCAACTGGTCAGTACCCCCCACCAGAGGTGACAACATATTGGACCTGGTCATCACCAACATGGGTGACCGGTGTTCTACACCGGAGGTCAAACCCTCGCTGGTTAGATCAGACCATAGACTAATCACTCTGGATATCCACATTCCGCCCCTACCCCGAATCAAGGAAACCACCGTGAAAAACTTTTCAAAAGCAAACTTCACGTTACTTAAGACTGAGGTGGAAAGGTTCACAGCCCCCATGCTAAAGGACAACGCTGTCCAAGCTGCTGAATCCCTTTCAAAGGCACTCTATGAGCACCTGCAAGAATGCATGGAGCGTGCTATCCCAAGCAAAACCAAGACTCACTCCTCCAAGAACTCACTCCTCCAAGAAAAGGAAACCAAGTCTGGTGGACCCATGCCATAAACAAGCTATACAGTAGAAGGAGGAAACTAGTGCAGAAAAGAGTAAAATCCCAAGAAGGAAAGACATCCCTGAGTAGTATCAGCAAGAAACTACGATCCCTCATAAAATCATCCAAGGCTAGCTTTGAAAGAAAAAATGCCAAGGACTCCAAAGATAACCACAAAGCATTCTTTAGCTATGTCAAGAAGGTAAGTGGAAACGCTCAGATCTGCTCTGAGTTAATGCAGAATGGCACAAATTACACTGAACCAACTGATATTACCAGCATTCTGGCAGACAGGTTTAGTGAAAACTTCACCCCCCTCTCACCCCCTAAAGGGCACATAACCATACCAGAAGAATGTAGTACCCCTGCAATCACTAACACACAAGTTAAAATAGCCCTATCCAAAGCCAAAAATATAGCTTCAATGGGACCAGACGGTGTCCCAGGCTGTGTCTTACATGATCTCCAAAATGAACTAACCCCTCACCTAAACACACTGTTCAAACTCAGCCTCTCTACAGGCTATGTACCCATAGAGTGGCTCACAGCAACAGTTAAACCGCTCCACAAAGGTGGAGCCACAACAGACCCTGTGAACTATCGCCCTATAAGCCTGACTAGCCTGGTCTGCAAGGCTATGGAGCGCATCATCATGGAATTCATTAACAGAGACATTGGAAATCTTCAAACGTTAGACCCTACCCAGTTTGGCTTTAAGGGCAGATCATGCCTCCTAAACCTGGTGGACGTAGAGAAAGTTTCCAAGGCTTTAGACGAGGGAAAGGAAGTCCACACACAGCCTACCTAGCCCTCGCAAAGGCTTTCGACACCATTCCCCATTCTGGTAGTTTAGACAAGCTCAACAGCCTGAACATAAACCCCCGTGTCACGAGATGAGTTGCCAATTGGCTCATGGATAGAACCCACATTGCGAGAGTTGCAGGCTCTAGGTCCGACTCTAAACCAGTTACAAATGGCGTCCCCCAGGGCTCAGTCTGGGACCCCTCCTGTTCAGTATATATTTCTCAGAGGTACAGGCAAGCACAGGAGGACTGTGGCTGACCAAGTTCACACACGACTGCAAACTGGGGGCCATAATTGACTCTCAAGCTGATACAGACATCCTCCAGAAGGGTGTCACTGAAACGAATACCTGGTGTCAAAATCATGGCCTCAAGCTAAATGCCAAAAAGTGCATAGTCATCCCCTTTTAATAAAAACAAAGTACCTGCGAACTACCACATACGTGGTAGTCCCCTAAATACAGAAAATGTAATAAGGGATCTGGGGACCCAAGTAGATAGTAATCTCTCCTTTGATAGTCATATTGCCAAGGTGGTTAGAAAATCCTTCGATGTGGCTTACCTAATCAGAAAAGGGTTCGCATCTAGAACAAAAGAGGTTATTGTGCCCCTCTACTCATCACTCATCAGACCCATCATAGAGTACAACGCCCCATTTGGGATGTACCTTACAAGACACCTGCAACAGCTGGAAAGATCACAGAAGTACCTCACCAAGAGGATTACTGGCCTCAAACATATGCCCTATGCAGCCTGACTGACGAAATGCCAGCTGCACTCTGTTGCATACCGCTTACTCAGAGGTGATCCTCTGCCTTACATACAAGGCCATGTCCAACCCAGAATTGATGGACATGCTCCACCTAAAAAAACAAATCCCCAAGAGTCACACGCTCTAGGGATCTAAACCTCACCACAACGATAAATAGGATGTGCTAGAGGGATAAATTCCTGTCCCAGAGACTCCCCATGCTTTGGAACAGGGTTCCAATCTACATTAGGCAGAGCCCCTCACTAACACTCTTCAAGAGAAACCTTGACGAGTGGATGGGAAACAGAAAATTTATCCTGGGGATCACTGCAGTGGCTCTGCTGGACAGAGGCACAGGGAACTAATGGCTCTGCTGGACCGAGGCACAGGGAACTAATCTAAGGGGGCGGCAAAAGCCAACATATTCTGGCTAGGCTTATAGATGCCCTCGGGCAGATAGCCTAGTACTTACCTGTGAACCTATGTGTCTATGAAGTATATGGTAATACACATTTTTTGTATTTTGTACAGGATGGTTAAATAAAGTTGGCAGCTGAAGTCATGATATTCAAACTGTGCAGAGACAAGAATAAATGCTGATGTAGAATGCCATACAATGATCCAAATTACAACAGAAAATGTAAACGAAGATCACATGAAACTAACCATATGGAACCCTGTTCCATTGTCCTATATGATTTATACAAAATAAATATTAAAAAACACCTAATACTAGTGTACCACTAACATCAGAGCTACAACAAAGAAAGTGTCTCCCCTGAGCAAGTAAATGAGTGAAAAATTAGTATAAGCAACTCTTTTTCTAAGTGAGTGCCAGCAGTGATCCTTTGTTTTTAGGAGATATTTCCCTTCATATTTCTGCAACCCTAAAGTCGGTACATATAAGCTGGTGGGTTCAGGCATTTGTGTTTGGTATTTTGCTTCTGTCGTGTCTTATAAGTCAAGGTTTCAGGGGGTTACCACACAAATGAATGCCACTAACATAAAATCAGTAACCTTCTAATGAAAAAAGACAATACATAAAAAGTCAACAGATGATAAACAAAACAAAAGCATAGTCAAAACCAGCTTAACAAAGGTCATTAAAAAAGATGGAGAAGGGAAAAATGAGAACATCCTGAAATTCAGGAGGGTGTTTGTTATAGACATTGCACCAGATCAACATACTGAAGAAGTGGTAAACATCCATCACCAATAGTCAGATCGTAAAGCATGGTTGGAAACACATGCGTTATGACACGGCAGACTGTACTACAGTACCTCGTCTTTCCAGTACAAAAATTGCCCCAACAATCGCATTAATTATATTTCAGTGCTATACTTATTACAAGT
This sequence comes from Protopterus annectens, assembly GCF_019279795.1. Taxonomy (NCBI): domain Eukaryota; kingdom Metazoa; phylum Chordata; order Ceratodontiformes; family Protopteridae; genus Protopterus; species Protopterus annectens. The sequence goes on along the minus strand of NC_056732.1, from coordinate 238,046,018 downwards.
TTCCTAACACAGTGTAAACTAAAATTCAACCCTACCAATAAAAATTCCAAGGGTCATCACAAAGGCAGAAAGGCTAAATTATTCGGCAGACTACAGCAACTCCTCACTAAACACTTTCATTGTCAAGCCTGCACGAAGTGTTTAACAGTTAAACGTCAGCTTCATTTTCAAGTTTAGGGGCTGACCCCATCCCAGCAGTTAAAACTACTTTTGTTAACTGCTTTACTCTCAAATATTTGACAAAACTATTGTGGTAAGCGCTTTCGGCTGCGACACCAGCCTTCATCAGACAATGAAATTAAAAAACAAAAATGCTTATATACTTGTTCTCCTCCTAACCAATTATCCAGTTACTACAAATAATTGGTTCTTAAAAGGGCATAAATAATGATTCTTCATAAAACATACCAATATACATATATTAACTATCTATTTAGCTTTTAACTTTAAAATACTCTTTATAGATATAAAATCATTGAGACCTGGGGATTGCATGGCATTAAGATAAACTTGCCACCAATATTCCTTTGTTTCTAACATAACTTAAATTACTCTAATATAACATAAATTACTCTATCTTCTAGAAAAGGACCTTGGAAAGTTATGTTAGAAACAAAAGAATATTGGTGGCAAGTTTATCTTAATGCCACACAATCCCCAGGTCTCAATGATTTTATATCTATAAAGAGTATTTTAAAGTTAAAAGCTAATAATATATAGTTAATATATGTATATTGGTATGTTTTATGAAGAATCATTATTTATGCCCTTTTAAGAACCAGTTATTTGTAGTAATTGGATAATTGGTTAGGAGGAGAACAAGTATATAAGCATTTTTGTTTTTTAATTTCATTGTCTGATGAAGGCTGGTGTCGCAGCCGAAAGCACTTACCACATTAAATTTGATTTGAATCTATTCCATTGTTGCCGTTGGATTGTTATTGTGCTGTTGGATTTTTTATCTGGTTCATGTTCTTGTGGATTTTAATTTGACAAAACTAAAAGTGAACCCAATAATATTAGCTCTGCGCTACCCATAAAACAAGTTGCAACCATAAACCACTCAGACCTTACACAAGAATCAAGGATATAGCCAAAGGAAAAAGGGAGCTAACTATATCAGGCTTATCCTCCAATCAAAAAAGGGAGCTAACTATCAGGCTCATCCTCCAATCACCAGTGGTTAAGTGTGACAGTAAGCAAGACAGCAGCTTTCTGTGTATGGCAGTACACGGATGTCACATACACACATTACTAACCTCGAGAAAGGCAACAAAAGCACTAATGAACGAGTGCTTCTAAAAACGAAACAACAAGGTCCAAAAACTGGAGACCCAGACAAGCCCAGTTTCAGGATAATCCAGAAAAAAATGTAAGCAAGCCTATCAAGCTTCAGATGAGAAAAAGTATTTTCTCAGTATTTAATTAGGCAGTGGCAGCCCTTCAAATAATAAATGTTTTTGATTATAAAATACAGAAAGTCTCTTATTCAAACTAGCTATACATCAGTCTGCAGACTAATCACACATGTACAACTTAAGCGGACTCAAAATATCTGTTCTTAGCAGCTAATAGATAGCTGCAAATAGATTATTTCTTCCATGCCAGTAACGGACAACCAAGAATTGTGTTTGAGGAGCAACATTTGCTAAGCTGCAAAAAAAAAAAAAGAGTTGTATGGTACACCGGAAAGCTAATGAAATGCTAACGAAATCAAGTGTACTGCCAAATTCGTACAGTTGAGAGATAAGTGCTCTCTTAGCCCCCTGGAAAAACAAGTGGAAGTGGATAAAAAAAAAATGTACCTCTTTGGTAGTGCATTTTCCAGTGTCAACAAAACATTACTTATTTGTATACCAAGTTATATTGTAGCCTAAATCCGGCTCTGCTTATGAGCACCAAGACATCAAATCACCCCATTACACACTGCTGTTTTCATCTAATAGTCACACAAAGGAGGATGTACCAAACAGAAACAGGGGAAGGAAGAAGCGATATTTTTCACATCAAAAATGTTGATTATTCGATTCTGGAGCCAGAGAGTACAGTCAGTAAACGCAGGACAATGAATCAAGTCTCAGCCAGACAGAAACCACAAAGCAGTGAAAAACCAGGGATGTTCTTCGTGTTTCACTGTTGCAGTCATTACATTTGGGTAATCTGCTGGCAGGTTGCTCTCAGTCGGCCTGAACAACTGGTACACTCTCAAATAATTACATTCCTGGGTGCAAGCTTGAATACAACTGCCCAGATGGCTTACCTTGCGCCAGACAAACAAAGGCAACTGACAGCATACTTCAAACAGATGGCAACAAAAACCCAGTTATCTGCAAGACACATTCTGCAGGCTTTGGGGTTCATGGCATCCTGCATTCTACTAATTGCATATGCAAGACTGCATATGAGGAAACTTCAGTGGTACCTAAAAAGTTTATGGAGTCAACACTGTCACAGTCTGGAAACAATGATTCCTCTCATTCCCTGCCTACAACAGGAGTTTCTTTGGTGGGCAGAGACACGTCACCAAAACAAGGGACTGTCATTCACTCTACCCCCTGCCACCCAAACCTTAACTACAGATTTGTCTGAAGAAGTCTGTTTATATTAACAGACGAAAAGCGCTTTGCACTTGGATTTGTTGATTCTTGTTTTTTGGCGTATTTTGGACTTTTTTCCATCACAACATTGGTTTTTAAAGGACATTGATTTTATTAAATACTTGTTTGTGGATGCTAGCATTTTTCCTGAGCCATTTTTCTTGTTTTTCACATCAGTTTTTTTGTTCTTGGTGGTTAACTACAGACGCATCAGACTATGCTTGGGGGGCCCACCTGGCAGGGAGATGCATTCAGGGCATATGGAGCCCAAAACAAATATTTCTGCATATCAACCAGAAAGAGATGCTAGCTGTTCAGAATGCTCTGACAGCCTTCAAGGACTTGCTTTATCCAGGACAACTACTGATAAAGACGGACAACACCATGGTTATGTGGTACATAAACAAGCAGGGGGGTACACATTCCTACCACCTTTGCAGACTAGCCATGGAATTGTGGAACACAGCCTTGACTTACCAAGTACATCTTCAAGCTCAGTTCCTGCCAGGAAAACAAATACTCTGGCAGACGACCTAAGCAGAAATCTTATGGACCAGCACGAGTGGAAACTGGATCCACAAATCTTCAGCATGGTAACATGGAAATGGGGGAGCCTAGACATAAATCTATTTGCCTCTCCCCAAAATTATCAACTGGACAAATTCTGCACAAGGACTTATTACAGACAAGCATGGAAAGTGGATGCCCTATCCTTCAGTTGGGACAACCTATCAGTCTATGCCTTTCCCCCTCTGCCTCTTTTCTCCCAAGGTCTTACTGAAGGTCAGACAGTAAAAACCAAAAATGATCCTAATTGCTCCAGACTGGCCTCGCTAGCACTGGTACCCAATTCTAAGGAATATGTCACACCTCCCTCCTTGGTACTTGCCTCAAATACCTCATCTACTGTTGCAGCAGAACAATCAAATTCTGCACACTCAGCTCCAAACTCTGAACCTTGCAGCATGGATGATCATTTAATAATTCAAACACCACCTCTCAGTAAATCTCTGATGGGTGTCATTTTGGAAGCCAGAAGGCCTAGTACTAGAAAATCTTATGCTGATAAATGGAAAATAATCTGTGCTTGGAACCAAACACAAGGAACAGACACAGCAAAACAAACTATCCCTCAGATTTTACAATACTTGACTGAGATGCTTGACAAGGGCCTATCTTTTTCCTCATTTAAAATCCATGCCTCTGCCATCTTGGCTCATTACAACACGGAGCCTCCCATCTTGGCTCATTACAACACGGAGCCTCCCATCTTTTCTCATCCTCTGCTAAAACAGTATGTTAGAGGGGCCAAAAATATAAGGCCTCCCAGAAGATCACCATCTCCTGCATGGGACCTCAATTTTGTGCTGGAAAAGCTCACCGTGCCTTCTTTTGAACCAGCAACTACTGCGGATATAAAATTTTTATCTTGGAAAACTGCTTTCCTTTTGGCAATCACTTCAGCAAGAAGGGTTTCAGAACTACAGTCTCTCATGGCTGTGGAGCCTTTTATTACATTTTACCCGGACAGGGTGTCCCTCGGAACCAATCCTTCCTTTATGCCTAAGGTGATATCCAGTGTGGCTCTTAACCAAACTATTCACCTGCCAACATTTTACCCAAATCCGCAAAACAAGGGGGAGCGGATTCTGCATTCATTAGACGTACACAGACAACTAAGATTCTACTTAAACAGGACCAAATCTCTAAGAAAGTCTGAGCAACTACTGGTGGCATTTGCTCCAGGATCAGAGGGGAAGGCTATATTAAAGCAGACTATTTCTAAGTGGATAAGCCACTGCATTCGTTTCTGCTACTTGCACCATGGTAAACCTGTGCCCAAGGGAATCAGGTCATATTCCACCAGGGCTGCCTCTACCTCAGCAGCCTTTCTCAGAGGTGTTCCAACCAAAGACATTTCAGAAGCTGCTACTTGGAGCTGTGTTCATACCTTCACAAAGATTTATCATTTGCCTCTCTTCTCCACATCCAGGGCAGGCTTTGCCACTGCAGTTCTGCAGGGCCTTATAGCCGCTGCTAATGCTGTTTAGTTCCATCCTCCCATCCATAGCTTTGGGATTCTACCCAAATGTAATGACTGCAACAGTGAAACATGAAGAACATAGTACAGTTGTGTACACTTACCATAAATGTAGATGTTCGAATGTATTCACTGTTGCAGTCCGGGTTACCCACCCGCCATCCTCCTTTTTCTATAACGTCTCTTTCCGTCACTATATTCTAAAGCCTTTGTGGTGTATTTGCTTTTAGATGAAGGTAAAGTTTATGTTGCTAAAAATGCATCTTTATATATTGGTGTTGTTTATATATATATATATATATATATATATATATATATGTATATATATATATATATATGTATATATATATATATATGTATATATATATATATATATATATATATATATATATATATATGCTCCCCATTTGGAGGGCACCTGACATCTGGGGCAAGAAAAACTGAATAAAATGGTGTCGGCTGCATGTTTTATGCCCCTGATGACCTGACTTCATGGAAGAGGAGACAGCAACCGACACTGCGTGCAGTTTTATAACAGCTGGGAAAACAGAGAGCAAAAAAATCATTAACAGACAAGGAAAGACAAGTCACAAACTCAAATGTTTAACTAATTAATGCTTAAGCGACCGACAACAGAAATTAGAAAATTAAATGCATGAGTTACGCCACTGGATACTGACAACTGCAACAGGAATCGGCTTGCTGTGATCACAAAAAGATACACAGTGCATGGTAAGCCGATTTTCTCTTAAAAATTAAATATGAGCCTGATGTTACTCCACATTGAAAACTAAGTTGAGACGGTACTTGACAAAGTTCAGGTACTTTTTCAACTTAATTTTTAAAAGTGGAGCTAAAACTGGACTGCAAAGTTACCGGTGCTTGTGGATGGCTCTCTGGTGGAACGGCATACAATTTCTTGCATCTCAGAGAGCACTTGGATGCAAGCACTAAGGCACCCTGAGAAGATACTCTGGGTTAATGAGTTAAAACAAAAATAAACATTGAGCTGCACTGAAATTCCTGAGGATAAAATGAGTCTAAGGTGCTGTTTGTTGTGCATCATCCAATTTTTAAAACTCAGAGCAGAACATAGCACTTAATAAGCTTCTCCAATAAGTGGCTTTCAAGTACAACAAAGGACTGCCAAGTACTACAGTATTCCTTGAGTTCTCAAAGGAATTTTACATTAGCATCCAGAAACTGAAGGAAACTGGCTGTACCATCACATTACTATCCTGATTTATATTGAGCCTCCAGGATAGAAATCTGTCTGTTAGCCTCACACGCATGCACACACCCTGCCACAATCGCAACAAATAGTACCTCAAGGCTCAGTCATTGATCCACCTTCTTCAGTTTTCAGTCACATCATCTATTAACTTTCAAACAATATAACCTTAATTCAACTTGCAGATGATTCAGCCCTGGTCATCCGTGCACCTACTATCCAGAAACTAGAATCAGAACTTCAGCTGTCTTTCAACAAGCTGCAAGACTGGTTCAGCCAAATCACTCTTATTCTCTGTGTCAAGAAAACAAAAGCAGTTATGTTAATCAAATGGAACGTTTTTTTCAAACACCTTTATTGAATTAACACTTGTGACATAGGCAGATTTACATTCATAGAAAAGTAATCGGACTATAGTAACATAAACGTGATACTTCACATATATTGCTATAGGTCATGTAAACCTAAGCAATATTACATAAATTATTCAATTCCTGCTTTTTTTAAACAAGAAAAGTCTTTATTAAACCATCACTTACTTACATAGGCAATCATACATTTATATAAATAAAAACAAACCACACAAACACAATCCTAGTTATAAGCATTTTACATCCCAAGCCATACTGACACACTCCCAGTTGCAAACATTATACATCACTTATAATCTACCCAATTTTTTTCACTCAAACGTTTCATAGTTCAAGTCCTGTCGCCTTTTAAACCTCATTCCTCCCTTGTATGTATTGTTCCCACAATTCCCATTTTTTCCTTTGTAGTTTGCTCCTAACCCTTTCTAAAGATCTCAATTCCAGTTGTTTTATCTCTGTTACTATATTCACTACTTCCAGTATAGTTGGTTTAGATTTTGATTTCCATTTTCTAGTTACTTTTTTGGCAGATACCATTATTAGGCACAGCAAGGCCTTACCATGTCTGGGCAATTCTGATTCTGTATTGTAGCTCAGAAAAATCTCCCTCATCAGACCAATCTGCCCACTCAGCATCTCTAACAGTACATCCCACAGTGAATCCTTAAACTTCACCAACTTACTGCACTCCCAGAAAATATGTTCCTGACTACCTCTTTCTTCCTCTTCACACCTCCAACATTTGCTGTCTGCCTGAGGAAAATACTCTGAAGCCTACTTGGGGTATAAAAAAATCTTTGTAAACATTTCCAGGCAAAAACCTGAATCTTCTAGATTTTGTTGCATATTTGGGAGACATAGATACATCCTCCCATTTTTTTTTGTGAAGTGCTTATCCAGTCTCTCTTCCCATTCCTTTCTAACCTCCTCTGATTCTTATAGTTATCATGCAATATTTTATATGCTGTACTAATTAATCCTTTTCTAATGACTGCTTCTGTTCTAGATTGTTAAAAACTGTACCAGTGCTGGACTTACATTTAGGACCACCCTACTTCTTTCTCTCTGCCTATTCTCTAGTATCAATCCTTGATAAGGAAGGCCGTCTCTAACCTGCAGTCCAAATAAATTCTGGCATCTTCCCATTCTATCATCTTTCCCTCTCTAGTTATTTGATCCCAATACCTTGGTTCCTTTGCCAGTTTTCTCAAATAGATTCCAGCCCCCTCTTGCCTATTGTCTGTATCCCTAATTCCAGTCATCCCTATCGGCAGAATCTCCTTTCTCCATTCCTGTGTTGGTTTAGTTCTTAGAATACTTTCTACTTTATGGATATAATATTCTGTATGATTATTGTTATTCTCTTTAAAGCCCTGCATCCAAAATTCCAGTCCTTCCTGGTTTCTTACAAATCCACACATCCAAATGACTGAAGCAAAAATGTTTTTCATGTAAGCAGTTTCGTTCTGTACAAAATGTATTCATAACTTCATCACACAATAAAAAAATGGTACATTTCACAGTACATTTAAATTGCACATTTAAATCATTAAATACAATCACTTTGATCAAATCAAAAACTAATTTAAACACACTCACTTCGATTGGTCAGCTATAAAGATTCATTCCCTTAAGCAATTAAAGTTATTAGACGTTTTAAATAAAACATAAGACTGTATGCAACTAAGTAAAATGCCTTATTTAGTTACATATAGTCTCACGTTTTATTTAAAACATATAATAGTTTTAATTGCTTAAGGGAATGAATCTTTGTAGTGACCTATCAAAGTGAGTGTGTTTTAAATTACTTTTTGATTGGATCAAAGTGAGTGTGTTTAATGATTTAAATGTACATGCTTTAACGTCTGGGTCATTCCCTGTTTATCTAGATTGTATTCCGGACTTTATCCCTGAGCAGCATGGAGCTTGCAAAATTCCATATTATTTTTCCTTGATCTTTTGGGGGGGGAAGCATGTTTTATATATAAACGCACAAAATAAGAGGCGATAGTAGCTATCACATGGTTGTTCCAATTAACTAATGTTTTAATTAAGTAATTGTTTTTAAATATGAATTGTTGTCTGTGTCCCTGTTTGTTCGTTTATTCTGAAGAAGGAAGGGCACTGAGCCTTCCGAAAGCGCTCAATTTATTAAATCAGTGTTTTTTACTTTATTTAGTGGTTCACATCGTCATTTGTTTAGCCTTCAGCTCAGTTTTCTTATTTTGTGCGTTTATCAGTCTGTTTTATTTTTAGTTTGCATGTTTTATATATATATATATATATATATATATATATATATATATATATATATATATATATATATATAAATATATATAAATATAAAATATGTAAAGCTATAGAGACAGATGTATGTATGTATATATATATATATATATATATGTGTGTGTGTGTGTGTGTATATATATATATATATATATATATATATATATATATATATATATGTGTTCTTCGTGTTTCACTATTGCAGTCATTACATTTGGGTAATCTGCTGGCAGGTTGCCCTCAGTCGGCCTGATTAACAAAGTCTTGGGTCCTGTGTTGGTTGCTGTCCCTTCTTCCATGATGTCAGGTCGTCAGGGGTATAAAACATGCAGCCAGCGCCATTGCGTCAGTCTTTCTTGCCACGCGGTGCCCGAAGCAGAAACAGTTCGCAAGTGCCGGTCGGCCGACTCCTGAAATTTTTTTTTTGAGTTTCAAATCCAAAGTCTTCAACTAAAAAGCTAAGTACCCCATTGGGGAAACATTTTCTTGCTCCTTACCGATGTCAGTAAAAGTTAATAATTGCATTACTTGTGGGAAGCAAATACCTCACAAGGATTTTCATTTGTACTGTAATCCTTGCGTAGGCCCTGACCACAACTTACCTTGTTTGTCAGTTTTGTGCTTTTATTTAATCAAACATTGGTACATTTTTGCTTCTAAATATTTTGGCTCATGCTTTAATTATCCAGAAATGCCGTAGGTTAGCAATCCGACTACCGGAATACCTAAAAAATGCAAAGAAAAAGAGACAGGCCGTTGAGGTCCAAAACTGCCGATGACGCTTCTCCTAAGCCAGTCGCCAGTTCGCCGGTACTCAGTGAGGTGCTACTTCTGATTCACAGGCCTCTACTGAGACCCATTCGGAGTCCGGTATGCCGCAAGATGCTTCAATTATGGAACCCACAGATGTCTCTACCTTGGATAGGTCCAGATTCGCTGTGCAGGCATCGGCTTCTGAGGGTGTTTTCAGGCCTACAGATTTGTATATTAGATCGATGCCATCTTCAAAACTAAGGCCAAAATCTCAACCTATGCCTAAATAACCGACGCCTGGGCCACATGTGCAGGCCCCCTATGCCTAAAAAACAAATGATCAAAATGGCTGAAGATTTAATTACTCTGTTCAGGGGTAGCCAACCCCCCCCCTCCTTCTAAGAGGCCAAAGCAAGACATTGATTATGAATCTTCTGAACAGGCTTCTATTTCTCCTGACTCTTCTAATGAACAGGAATTGTCTATACCTACTTATGAGGACTCTGATGCAGAAGATTCCATTCCTTCTGCTTCTCCCCCTGAGGATTTTTCTTTTGGGGAAACTTTACATGCCTTAAGGGAACATTTCCACTGGGGAAAGTCAGGATTTTTCGGAATCTAAAAAGAGACTTAGGAATTTTCTTCTTCTTCCTCAGCATAGGCCTTTGGCTATACCTCCTGTTCTAGACATTGTTGATGATGTTTTTTCAGAATCTAGTATGGCTCCTGATTCTCTGCCTCCGGCTCCTTGTAAGCCAGACAGATACTACAGGGTTCCTGACTCCCATAAATTCCTTTTCAAAAATCTTGTTGCAGATCCTGAAACCATTTCTCTGGGTCCCAAGGGCATTAAGGCTTCTACTGCTAAAAATCCTACCCCTTGTGATAGAGATTCCAGGGCGCTGGATAGATGGAATAAGAAGGTTTACACTTCTGCAACCTTGGCAATCAGGGCTTTAAACTGTCAATTTCATATGCTAAAATATCAATAGCATATCATGGGACTGCTTAAACAGAAAATGATGTTAATTTCTGACTGTGTGGAAAATAAAGATTTACAGGATTTATTGCATTCAGCTGAACAAGTTGGAAAACATACTTTGCAATGTGGTTTTGATTCTTTGGAGGCCTCTTGCAGGGCTGCTGTAACTGGGTCTGTGCTAAGAAGGCATGCTTGGCTCAAAGAGCAAAATCTGCCTGATCATGTTAAAGGAAAATTGTTGTTTGCTCCTTTACAGCAGGACCGTCTCTTTGGTAATAAGGCTGAACAAGTTTTAAAAAAATGGAAGATAAAGCTAAATCTATGCAGACTGTGAAAGATTTCTTACAAGTGCAACCTCCAAGATTTAGTAGGCACTGGCCTACTAAGAACTGGTCCTTTCCAGTTCCTTCGAGAGCCACTCAAGTCAAACCCAGACATTCCAAAGGCTCCAGGTTTCAGTCACAAGGGACTTTCAGAACAAAACAATGGGGTGCCTCCTCTTACAAATCTGAAAACAACAAGACACCTCCCTATGGTAAGCAGTCTCAATGACTTCCCTTTACACTTGCCAAGCACTTACCTTTTAGCCACCCCTTTGGGGGGGGAAACTGGCTCTTCATGCAAGAAACTGGCAACTTATAACCCAGGACAAGTGGGTTTTAAATATAGTATCCCAGGGATACAGATTTCTTTTCCACACGTTGCCAATTCCATACGGATGGCCAGACCTGCCCCCAGATCAGTGGGCAGAGGCCCAGAAACAAGTATGGGGCTATTCAACCAGTACCAGAAGAGGAAAAGGGACAAGGTTTCTATTTGAGACTTTTCCTGGTACCCAGAAAAGACACATCATGGCATTCAGTTCTGGACTTATCTACTCTAAACATCTTTCTGGACATTTCAAAATTCTAGATGCTGACTCTTCACCAGTTACTTCCTATGCTAGGCAAAGATGCCTGGTTGGCAACTCTAGATTTAAAAGAGGCTTACCTGCATATCCCAATCAGGGAATCTTGCAGAAAATACCTCTGCTTCAAAGCGGGCTACTTGCATTACCTGTTCTCTGCACTGCCCTTTGGCTTATCTATTGCACCCAGGGTCTTTACAAAGTGCCTGGCTCCAGTAATTGCATTTTGCAGGCCAAGAAATCTTCAAATATATCCATACCTGGACGATTGTCTAATTCAGGCAGAAAACAAGGACACTCCTAAACTATCTGGCATTTGTAAAAAGGTTTCTAACTTGTCTAGGGTACACTATAAACGAAAATAAATCACAACTGGTACCCTCTCAAAAAATTACATTCCTGGGTGCAAGCTTGAATACAACTGCCCCAGATGGCATTCCTTAAGCCAGAGAAGCAAATTCATTTGGTGACTTACTTCAAACAGGTGGCCACAAAAACCTTGCTTTCTGCAAGGCAAATACTGCAAGCCTTGGGATTCATGGCCTCCTGCATTCTTCTAATTCCATATGCAAGACTGCATATGAGGAAACTTCAGTGGTACTTAAGTCTATGCAGTCAGCATTGTCACAGCCTGGAAACAATGATTCCAATCATACCTTGCCTGCAACTAGAGTTCCTATGGTGGGCAGAGGCCTGCCACCAAAACAAGGGACTGCCATTCACACCACCCCCTGCCACCCAAACCTTAACTACAGACGCATCAGACAATGCTTGGGGGCACATCTGGCAGGGAAGTACATTCAGGGCAAATGGAGCCCAAATCAAATGCACCTTCATATCAATCAAAAAGAAATGCTAGCTGTACAGAATGCACTGACAGCCTTCAAGGACTACCTTCATCCAGGACAATTAATGGTAAAGACAGACAACACCACTGTTATGTGGTAGATAAACAAGCAGGGGGGTCCACACTCCTACCCCCTTTGCAGACTAGCCATGGCATTGTGGAACACGGCCTTGACCTATCAAGTACAACTACAAGCTCGATTCCTGCCAGGATAACTGAATACTCTGTCAGACAAACTAAGCAGAAATCCCATGGACCCATACGAATGGAAACTGGAACCACAGATTTTCAACATGTTGACATGCAAATGGGGGAGCCCAGACATAGATATTTTTGCCTCACCCCAGATCTATCAGTTGGGCAAATTTTGCACTAGACCTCATCACAAAAAGCCTGGAAAGTGGATGCTCTATCCTTCAGCTGGAAAAACCTGTCAGTCTATGCCTTTCCCCCTCTGCGTCTGCTCTCCAAAGTTCTACTAAAAGTCAAACAGGACAAACCAAAAATGATTTTGATTGCCCCAAACTGGCCTAGCCACCACTGGTACCCACTCTGTCTCAGTAGAACAACCAAATTCTGCACACTCTGCTCAAAACTTTGAATCTTGCAGCATGGCTAATCACCTAAATTCACCCACAGCATCCCTCAGCAAACCTGTGTGGGATGTCATTTTGGAGGCGAGAAGGCCTAGTACTAGAAAATCTTACGCTGACAAATGGAAACGATTCTGTGCCTGGAATCAATTTCATGGGGTAAGCACAGCAGTGCCCAACATTCCTCAGATTTTGCAATACTTAACGGAGATGCTTCACAAGGGCCTGTCGTTTTCTTCCATAAAAATCCATGCCTCAGCCATTTCGGCTAATTACAACACAGAACCTCCCCTCTTCTCTCATCCTCTGCTAAAGCAGTATCTCAGAGGGGCCAAAAACTTAAGACCACCCAGGAGAGCTCCAACCCCTGCCTGGGACCTAAATTTTGTATTTGAGAAGCTCACTCTCCCTCCTTTCGAGCCAGCTGCTACTGCAGACTTAAAATTTCTCTCCTGGAAAACAGCTTTCCATTTAGCAGTCACTTCAGCTAGAAGGATTTCTGAATTACAGGCTCTTATGGCAGTGGAGCCTTTCATCATTTTTCATGCGGACAGTGTTTCTCTCAGGACCAAATGGCAGTGGAGCCTTTCATCATTTTTCATGCGGACAGTGTTTCTCTCAGGACCAAACCATCCTTCATGCCTAAGGTGGTATCCAGTGTGGCTCTTAATCAGACCATTCATTTGCCAACTTTCTTTCCCAATCCACAGAACAAGGGGGAGCGGATTCTGCATTCATTGGATGTACACAGACAACTTCGATTTTACTTTAAACAGGACATAATCTCAAAGATAATCTGAACAACTGCTGGTGGCATTTGCTGCAGGGGCAGAGAGAAAGGCTATTTCAAAGCAAACCATTTACAAATGGATAAGCCATTGTATCTGTTTCTGCTATATGCACCATGGAAAAACTATCCCCCAGGGGATCAGATCCCATTCCACCAGGGCTGCATCTACTTCAACAGCCTTTCTCAGAGGTGTTCCTATCGGGGACATTCTAAAAGCTGCTACTTGGAGCTCAGTTCATATGTTCACCAAACATTACCATTTACAACTTTTCTCTAAATCCAGAGCTGGCTTTGCCACTGCTGTCCTGCAGGGCCTTATAGTTGGTCCTAATGCTGTGTAATTCCCTCCACCCAACCATAGCTTTGGGAATCCACCCAAATGTAATGACTGCAACAGTGAAACACGAAGAACATAGTACAGTTGTTTACACTTACCATAAATATAGATGTTCGAGTGTATTCACTGTTGCAGTCCTGGTTACCCTCCCTCCAGCCCCCTATTTTTCTCTGGCTATACCTCTACTTTCTTTCACTATGCTTAAAAACCCTTTTGGTGTATTTGCTTTTGGGATTGGAGGTATATTTTTTGTGTTTTTAATTTTATTTGCTCCCCATTTGGGGGGCACCTGACATCTGGGGCAAGAAAAACTGATGTAATGGTGCCGGCTGCATGTTTTATACCCCTGACGACCTGACATCATGGAAGAAGGGACAGCAACCACTGACGCAGGACCCAAAACTTTGTTAATCAGGCCGACTGAGGGCAACCTGCCAGCAGATTACCCAAATGTAATGACGTCAGGGGTATAAAACATGCAGCCGACGCCATTACATCAGTTTTTCTTGCCCCAGATGTCAGGTGCCCCCCAAATGGGGAGCAAATAAAATTAAAAACACAAAAAATATACCTCCAATCCCAAAAGCAAATACACCAAAAGGGTTTTTAAGCATAGTGAAAGAAAGTAGAGGTATAGCCAGAGAAAAATAGGGGGCTGGAGGGAGGGTAACCAGGACTGCAACAGTGAATACATTTATGGTAAGTGTACACAACTGTGCTCATATATATATATATATATATCTGTGTGTGTATATAAATCTATACAGAGAGAGATATATAGATATATATGTATATCTAGCTATATATATCTGTGTGTGTGTGTATGTAAATATATATATATATATATATATATATATATATATATATATATATATATATATATATATATATATATACTGTAGACAGACATAGATATAAATACATAGGTAAATGTACTCACACATATATACACACACACACTATTTTGTCATATTAATCTGAACTTTCAGACAAACCATATCATATAAAGCCTATTAAACAAGTATCCAGCAAGACAGAATGCATGGATATTCAAGGACAGTTAGAAAGCAAGTGTCATGAGACGTAATACTGTAGTCCATGTGACACACATCTAGTAAAATAGTATACATGATGAAATTGACCAAAATTACATTCAAGTAAGATGAAGACAAGTAATCTACAGGTTTTGTACCAAGTGAATGGAGAACAGCTACAGTCATTCCCTTACACAAGGGAGGACCTTCCACAGACCCAAGCAGTTACAGACCCATTAAGTCTGACCAGCCTCGTATGCAAAGCCATGGAAAGAGTTATCATGGAACTAATCATTCAGGACATAGGGAAACTTCAAATACTGGGCCCATCTCAGTTTGGATTTGTGAAGGGCAGGTCGTGCTTATCAGGCTGATGGATGTATTTTTTTAAAAGGTCACCAAAGCAATGGAAGAAGGCAAAATGGGTACACATTGAATACCTCGACCTGGCCAAAGCGCTTGACACAATTCCTCACTCAGGCATAGTAGAAAATAAACTGGGAAAAACCCCTCTTTTAGCCTCTGGATTCCCAACTGGCTCACAAATAGGATGCAGATAATCAAAGTAGTGGATGTTACCCCCCACAAAGAGACCAGTCACTAGTGGGGTCCACCAGGGTTCCGTGCTGGGATGACATCTGTTTGGCATCTACTTTTCTGAAGTAAAAAATCAATCCTAGAGGGTTCTAGCTGACTAAGTTTGCAGATGACTAGGATGCAGACATTGAATCCCAAAATTACTGCAGGAAGGTTTGTCCCAGACAAATAACTGGTGCCAAAATCATGAACTGAAACTGAATGCCAGAAAATGCATTGTTGTATCCTTTTGGAAGTCATTTACCGAGGGAACTACCACATGGGCAATATGCCTCTAAGAGTTGACCCAGTTGTTTGGGGTTTGGGAACTTGTGCGGACAGTGACCTGACTTTTGACCAACATGTGTCTGTTGTTGTGAGAAAGTCCTTCAATACTGCACAGCTCATAAACAGAAGATTGTATCTAGCTCTACGGATGTTATTGTCCTCCTTTACTCAGCCCTGATTAGACCAATTAATGAATGTAATACTCCCTTTGGCATGTATGTGTCTAGGCACATGGAACTACAGGAGCACCCACAGGGATACCTTACTGCATTGTTGCAAAGCCTAAACAACACGTCCTACGTGGACCAACTCATAGCCCTGTCACTATGTTTGGTATCTTACAGACTGCTAAGAGGTGACCTGTAGCTGCCATGCTAGGCATCCCCTAACCTATTATTGATGGATTTACTGCATATCATTGAGTAAGTTGGCATCAGAAATATGCAGTCTAAGGATCTAAATCTCTTCTTCAACATCAGCACAACAGTTTGGAGTGACAGGTATATCTCGCAGAGGATACCGCTGCTCTGGAACAGATTCCCCATCTACATAAAACAAAGTTCATCCCTGTCCATATTAATTTGCAGCTTAGATCTATGGATGGGAAGCAAAAAAGTTACTTCAGGACTGCCCCCTTTACAACTAATGGAGAGATGCAGCTCCTAAATGCTTTATCCCATGCATGGGTCTCCTCAAATTCTTTGTGGTATGATCCATTAGGGGTAATATATAATTATTGACCTTGGGATGGGTAAGGCCAATCTATAACCAAATGTGGTAGGTTATTTCGAGCACAAACAGGGAAACTGGCTAGACTTCAAATGACCTGCAAGGGCAACAAGCCTAGTTCTTATTTATGAATGGAATGCAAGATGCACAGTTGTTGGCCATTCCCTGCTGCCAGCTGTATCTGCTGGAGAGAGCAGCAATGTAAAGTCGTAGCATTTTCTCTGCTACCAGAAAACACAAAAACATTGGGACACAGAGGGCAATATAGGACCTCTTTATTGGCCCTGTATACGTTTTATAATTACCTGAGCTTTTGTACCAGTAGGAATCCATCATCAGGAGTTAAGTATTGATGTTGGATATTGTGTGTTAGTGTCCACTTGCGCCTAGAAAGGGAAGTATACCATTTGCACCTTTTTGTCCCGGGCAGCATTGGTTCTCCCTCCTCCTAGAAGTGTAAAGGGAAAAACTGTTCATACTGACTCAAAGCTAAAAAAAAAGACATTTGAAAAATACCAGTGTGCAGCTTGGATGCTTAGTATGGTAAATATTCCTCAGAGATGGACACACTGTATGGGTTTGACTGCATGTGAGAATGTGTGAGAGTGAAACTTTATAAGAAGGATATGCTTTGCCGTAAAACTAGAGATTTTACCTGCATGTTACATTTGATTCTGTGTTCATGTAGCAGAAAAGATAAAATCTCAAGAAGCTACTCTGACATTTAATTGGAAAGTAAACCATCATAAGGGAGGTATGTAGAGAGATTAGTTAAATCCAGACAAGGAAAATAAGAAGTTATAATTTATAGTTTGTCTAAACAAGCACGCTTTGTCATAGATGCTTTGCTTAACGGAAAATGGGAATTTGCAGTAATTCCCAGTTTGAAGTAAATCTGTGTTATGAAAAAGGCAGGGACTGCCAAATGAATAAGATACTTGGTTAGAATGTATGGATTTGTTTGCAGTTAGTATGCTATGCAGGCTGTGGCTTAGCTAAAAGAGAAAAGAAAAAGAAAAATGTGTTGGCATGGCAGCCCAAGGTTCTGACATATAACCTATGAACAGCAACAGTACTGTTATAATGTTCTGAATATTAAGGCCTTAGCTGTTAAGCTTACAGTTACTAGCATTTTGACTAGTCTTACCTTGTATGCTAGCTACATTTTTGTCATGAGTAAAATATCAGTGTCAGTGTTGCACAAAATCCAATGATCTTTCAAGTCATTGTTTTGGATTCAAACTGTCAATAAGTCACAGATTACCAGAATAACAAATAACTTGTTGCACAAAAGAACTAAGGAACCTTATTAAATCCTCCCCAGATCATAATGGTGAAAAATCCACACCAACATTTTGGTGGGACTCTTGCTTTCTGAAGCTGAGCGCCACATGTATACTGACAACAGTTGCTTTGCTTTGCTTGGAGAACCCACTCGTTTCAACATAGTCCAAGTAGGGTACATGGTCCCATGCCAAGAGGAGGAATTTCCTTGCCAGTATTTTGTAGTTAAAAGGAGCTACAATCAATTCTGCTTGCCTTAAAGGTATTGGAGGTCTGGGTTCTTCTCCATCTCTGACAAGCAGCCTATGATGTGGTGTATGTAGACAACCAAGGTGAGCATAAGGTCATACACCCTCTGCAGAAATGCAGTGCTTGTCTATCAGTGTGCCATAGAGGAGAGTGCAACTGGCTTAGCAGGTCACATTCCCAGATGAGTGAACAGACTGGCTCACTGTCCAAGCAGATTATTGTCTTACAGTTACAAATTCAAAGTCCATGTTTGGTACTTGTGTTTTTGAAGTGGGGCACCTCAGGGAGTACCCATTTGTCATGCAGGCAAAGGACAACCTTCCCATCTTCTGCTTGGTTCAACAGGGCATTGGGGCATGTAGTAATTATTCATTCTTGACTCTCCAGTAGTATTGGAAGTTCCTGTAGGGATTTCTGCCTTGCCCACTAATTCCTTGTTTTATTTCAGAGTTCATGAAACAGACATAAGTTCTCAGTCTTGTCATCTGTTGATTGCTGAGCAGTGTGTGATTTAAGGTACTTGGGTTCCTGGCAATGCAGGAAGCATTTCATGTCCTAGCCACATACATCTTCACAGTTGGGGAGACAACTGACTCCACCTCTGGACCTTGTTCTTGATCTAGAACATCATCACTTGGGGTCTTAGGGACTATTGAAGCAGCAGGAGACCTTCCAGTTAGCAGGTGAGACAGATGTACTCCACATTTCTTTATCTGATCCTTAGTTATCCCACAGTCAAGGTACTTGTGTCATATGTTTTTGCACATCATGCATTTTTAAAGCCAAGATTGTGCTCCACCACCAGCTATTCACTCAAGTCCTTAAAGGAACATGACATATGTGCCCTCCTTTGAAAACTCTATACCTTACTTCATACCCAGACTTCATGACCAACAGGCTTATGTGTGTATGATTTCAGCTTACTAGACTGAAGGTGGTGAAGTTCATCTCTTAACACCTTCATGGTCATCAACTTTGTCAAAGGAGACGCTGTTGTGATAGACGTAGATGGCCCACTCACCAGGCTGAGCAAGGAGAGAGTCACAGTCAGCTGTGTCAAGGCCAGGATCCAGCAGATCATACATGCACTCAAGTCATTGCACCACGAGCACCAGTGTGACTCCATCATAGTCCATGTGAGTGTAAATGACCTTAGATGTACCTCCCTTGACTATGTGAGGAGAACCATGATAGAGATATTGGACTTCATTGGCCAGTATAAATGTAGCACTGAGTAGCTTTCTGCCTTTCTCCAAGGATAATGCCATTGTACAAACAGAAGATAATTTACTTTAGTAATTGGCTTAGTTTTTGGAGTCACTCCAAAGAGGTACAGTATTTGTCTACCTGGGAGGATATGGTAGACAGACCATGCTGCTTTTCCAGGGATGTTTGCTGTCGTCTCCCCTAGATTTTTGAATGTTGACAAAAGTTTGTTCACCCCTGTAGTGCCGTTTTTGGGCGGTGCCAACCTGATAAACCTTATAGCTAAACTAAATCAGAATAATCGAAGGGTGTTATTGCTCAGTGCCAGGAGTGTAAATAAGAAACTTCCCTCCATGCAAGATCTCTTGCCCATGGAGAATCTAGACATCTGTGCAGCAACCAAGACTTGATTTAAATCTGCAGAGGGCACCCCTAGCAAGGCAAGGCTAATAATACCATCCATACATTTAGACCAGCTAATGTTCAGGTAGAGTCTAAAGGAGGAGGAATCTCAATTTACATCAAACACAAACGCACCTCAAGGCTGATCAAACATTATGACACACTTGTGGTTTTTCACATCCAACTTACCATAAGTAAAGTTTCGTACCATATCCTTGCAAGTTATATGTCCCACTACGTGACTCAGGAAACCCATACCACGTACTTGAACATACTAGATACACTCCCCCTTCAACCCAACACAATATTTATTCCTGACCACTCTAACATTAAACGGGAATTATATACATCCTCAGATATGGAGGCACATAGATTCTTGGACTTTATCACTAACATCCTTGAACAGCAAGCCTGCACACCCACCAGGGGAGCAATTATCCATGACATGGTCCTCACAAATATGGAGGAATGATGCACTCCCTTATAGTGTAAAGTCTTCATTGATCAGGTCGGACCACAGAAGCTATCTCCTTTGAAATAAATATTAAGCTCAGGACCCCAGCTAACCCAGAACATTTTAAATATTATTCCAAAGCTAACTACCTGCTACTTAATAACAGTCTAGCAAACTTCCAAGCCCCCCAAACTCTGAGACCTCAGCTGCCGATTCAAAATTGTTCACAGAAACTTTGTACAACCATGTAAATAGCTGCATAGGGACACCTATGTCTGCATAAAAAAAAAAAAAAAAAAAAAAACATAGGACAGTCTCCAAAAATAAGCCACTGTGGTGGAATCCCAGTACAAATAGATTATATAACGAAAGAAAATAAGTTATTTCCACAAAAGAAAGTAAGTTATTCCCATAAACAGGAAGGGCTTTGCCCAGCAAGGTAAAAACACACTCAACAATATGAACAAGCAACTCGGGAGACTAAGTCCACAGAAGCCAAATTTGAGAGAACAACCACTTCCCAAGCTAACGACAACCATAAGACCGCAGTATTAAAGGGAACACAAAACAATGTGCAGAACTAATGATGAATGGAACTGTGTGTGTGTGTGTGTGTGTGTGTGTGTGTGTGTGTGTGAAGGCAGAGGATATAGCAAATCTGCTGGCCAATACATTTTGCTCCAGTTTTACTCTCCTATCACCCCCAGTAATGCCCCCCAGGAAATACTCTCCACCATTTCTCCACCAACTATCACTAGGGAGCAGGTTCTCACTGTGCTCTTTAAGGCCAAGAACACTGCTTTGATGGGCCCTGATAATATCCTAGGATGCCTTCTGAATAGCATGAAACATGACCTGCCAGTCCCACTGGAATCTCTGTTTAACCATAGTTTCCAAACAGGCTTTGTGCTAAATGAAGATAGGACTGTGATTATCCCTATACACAAGGTGGGGGGGTTTCTACAGACCTGGGGAACTACAGACCCATAAGCCTAGTTAGTCTCATATGTAAATCCATGGAAAGAATTATCGTGCATCTGATAAATAATTACACAGGAAAGCTACAGACAGTGGACCTTTCTAGTTTTGTTTTGCAAAAAGCAGATCATGCCTACCTAACTTAGTGGACTTCTTTAAGAAGGTCACTAAAGATGTGGACGAAGGCAAGACCGTGCACACTAACTACCTAGACCAGAAGAAGGTGTTCGATACAGTACCAAACTTAGGCGTTGTTGATAAACTTAGAAAATTAGGCATAAAACCATATGTTTACCCAATGGATAGCCAGCTGTCTCCCTGATAGGACACACGAAGTTAGGATAGGGAAATTCTCCTCAGCAAAGAGACAAGTCACTAATGACTCTCTAAAGAGATTGGCACTGGGCCTGTCCTTTTTGGCATCTACTTGTCAGGGATCTGGGAATGCATGTCGACAACAACCTGACCTTTGACCACCGTGTTTCTGCTTTGGTGAGAAAATCATTCTGTGTTGCACAACGTATAAGTAAGAGCTTAGTGTCCAGGTCCAAAAAGGTCATTGTTCCTCTGTACTCAGCTGTCATCAGGCCAGTTATCGAATTCGGTGCACCCTTCAGCATGTACCTAACCAGGCACTTGCAGCAGCTTGAAAGACTACAGGGAGTAAACAACAGGTCCTATGCAGACCATCTCAAAGCTCTATCCCTGTACTTGGGTCTCCTACAGACTGCTGTGTTGGTGATTTATTGCAGTTTACAAGGTTTCCTAAGGTGTCCTAAAGCTATAAGGCAAGTATTATAGTTCTTAATGTAAGAGTCGGTTTACTTAAGTTACAGGGGAAGGAGGCAAACACTCAAGTAGAAAAAGAGCCCTATGGCTGATCAAAATGGTGACCTGCTTAATTACACAGCACTGTAAGTGAAAGCTTAACAAATGCTTTTTGTGTGCAACCTACTCTGTTTAAATGCAGAGAGAAACTGTTTGCAGTCCTGTAGACTCCGTTTTGTAAGGAACTGTAGAGTTCAACTAGGAAAAGAGAAAAGTAGAAATTCTAGGGTAAGCATGAAGGCAACAACAGGCAGTTATTTTATAATAATACATTCAGAAAGGTTTGATGGTGGGGGGGGTGTAAAGTAGCATACTTCAGAACGAACTAAGATTTATAGCTAAGAAACCTAAGCAAGAGAGCAATGCAGTAAATAAACACTTGCCAGATTTTAAAGATATACCAGAAAAACTCAATCAATTGTTCACAATTGTACAACTGGAAAAATGCCAGTAAAAGCACTTAAGGTATAGCTAGTCCAAGTTATTTAAGTCACAAAAGCACTTCTTCAACGTGTGTGTGCAATTTAAACATTAAAAAACACATGCAGCAAGTAGGAGCTCTGATTATACACTTTCTCTAGGTACAGTTTCAGTTTAAACACAAATATTACCACAAAAATTCAGTAAAGTCACTAGCTACTTAAGTTACAGGGGAAGGAGGCAAACACTCAAGTAGAAAAAAGAGCTCTATGGCTGACCAAAATAGTGACCTGCTTAATTACACAGCACTGTAAGTGAAAGTTTAACACATGCTTTTTGTGTGCAACCTAATCTGCTTAAATGCTGAGAGAAACTGTTTGCAGTCCTGTGGACTCCATTTTGTAGGGAACTGCAGAGTTCAGTCTGTTTAAATGCTGAGAGAAACTGTTTGCAGTCCTGTAGACTCTGTTTTGTAGGGAACTGTAGAGTTCAATCTGCTTAAATGCTGAGAGAAACTGTTTGCAGTCCTGTAGACTCCGTTTTGTAGGGAACTGCAGAGTTCAATCCGCTTAAATGCTAAGAGAAACTGTTTGCAGTCCTGTAGACTCTGTTTGTAGGGAACTGTAGAGTTCAATCTGCTTAAATGCTGAGCGAAACTGTTTGCAGTCCTGTAGACTCCGTTTTGTAGGGAACTGTAGAGTTCAATCTGCTTAAATGCTGAGAGAAACTGTTTGCAGTCCTGTAGACTCCGTTTTGTAGGGAACTGCAGAGTTCAATCCGCTTAAATGCTAAGAGAAACTGTTTGCAGTCCTGTAGACTCTGTTTGTAGGGAACTGTAGAGTTCAATCTGCTTAAATGCTGAGCGAAACTGTTTGCAGTCCTGTAGACTCCGTTTTGTAGGGAACTGTAGAGTTCAATCTGCTAATGTGAGAGTAAACACCTGATCCTTTTCCTTGACCATCTCTAGATCTGCATTGTAGGTATTCTTTATACTCCTGGGTTCATGTATAGCAACTGAGTGGCTATAGCACTGTGTCATTTTGTCCTAGCGAGTCTGCATTCTACCTTGGTATGGTTTTAAGAACTATGGCTTCACATCTTAGCAAGGAAGGATAAGGAAAGGAGTACCAATGGCGACATTCCCATCTTCCGGAGGACCATTTGGAACTGGATAATTCTTGGTACCAATCAGCATTCTCTGTCTCACATTGAACCTGTTAGCTAATTGTCTGAGTGGTAGAAAGGTTGTACAGCACAGCAGGTCTGATCATTCTTATGGTCTTAACTGCCTCTGATGCTTGGCTTGTCATGGAGAAAGTGGACATCATTAAATATTAAACTCTTCCCACTGCCTCAGTGTACAAATTCATGTAGCATTTCTGGATGTAGTAGATTGCCATTTAAAGTTTTCTTAGAAAACATGCATATCCTGCATCATCATGCAACTTACAGGCTCAGCCCTTGACCTGCCAAGATTATTTTATTCTGCAGTGAAGTTTTGGGCTTGTTATTCTTAGGACTGGTTATATTTGTGACCATCCATCTTCCTCTTCATTCCACTTGAATTCAAGGAGGCCTTTATTTTCACTATTCTTTGATCCATAGGAAATAAATAATAAATGCCACGTTGGTCCATTAACAAAAAAAAAAAACTAATGTGATGCAGTACCTTTTCAAATGACCAACACAGGTTTTGCAATTACTTGAGCTTTCAGAGTAGCAGCAGCCTTTTGTCAAGAGTTGTTGAGTAATTGCAAAATTTGTGTTGGTTCAGTAAAAGGTACTGCATTGTTTGTGTTCAAATGCCTTTGTGTATTCCAAGATCTGGCCATCTTTATATCCCTAGCTTTTCCTCCTTTGATAAGATTGAGAAAGTGGTGATTAAGCAGGTTTAATCCTTCCTAGAAACTCACAGACTGCTTAACTGATTCGCCTGTGATTTAAGGGCACATCACAGCATTCAGAAAGCACTTAATAAAATGGTTAATGATCTCTTGGTGGAGACAAATAAAAGATTATTTTTCAGCTTAATGGTCTTTGACTTCTCTATTGTATTTAAGAGTGGAACATGAGATGCTGCTAAAATGTCTCAGAACTTGCTGTACCTTATCCTTCACAGTACTGCACTGGGTTGCAATATACTTTTGTGGGTATATCAAGCAGGCGAGTTCTTGCATTAACACCTTTGGTTCCTACTTCCATGGAATATGTTTTTTTTTAAGACATAATATTAGGGTAGTTTTCTTTTCCTTGCACATTCTACCATTGAAAAATGTCAACAAGCTTGAATGACTGTAGTGTCACAGTGCTGAAACCTAACTTTTTCTCTCCTTCCCTCGGGAACTGAGTGCTTCTCCTGATTTCCTTGTAAGACTAGCTAATCGTAATTTGAATAAAGAATAACTGACTATGAGGGCTGAACAAAATGGTTGCAGAGATTAGAAGTATGGAACTGAGATCAGAAACAAAACTTTATACTAAGACAGTGGGCTGTATGTGATACTCTATTGGAATTTGAGCATGAAAAGGATGTTGACAGAACAAAGTACCCAAGATCTTTATCTGTTTAATAAAGTACACTCCAGTACAAGGTGAGAAGTCAGTGGTCCAGTTATTAAGACTTGTAATAGAATGTAAATTAATGTTTTGTAATTAATTCCTTTTCTGCAGTCAGATTGTAAATGGCTAATCCTGTGTGTTTAATTGTCTTTAATGAGTAGTATTACATCAAACACTGGATTAACACTGAATAGAATAGCTTATTGTGTTACTTGGATTGGCATGCTTGAACAATGCCATGTTACTGATAACAAATATAACCACTGACATGAGGTTGCTTTATTAGTATTATATACACATGGAGTTATAAAATAGTGGCATCAGCAATCAGTGTTGACGTAACAAGAGCACCATGCATGGTAATTGCACAGTATGGTATAGTGACAAGTGTTAAGTGTTTTACATTGCTCAAAAAAAAAGAATGCCTGAGGTATTTCCTGACTATAGAGTGGCTATGACCGTTCATGGTACTTACAATTTATGCTGCCTATCTTGTGAACAAACATTGTACAGGAAATTGTTTGAGGTCTGAAATGGAATTTATACCATGATCCTTAGTGAGTCTGGCATTTTAAAACAAGTTAAGTGTATTCAGAGCTTGTTATTACAATTGACTTGAGTGTATCATTCCAGCTGTAGATGACTTACTTGTCTGTGGTCATTCATGGATAGTCTTGCCTTCAGTACTGCAATAATCTGCACTTGGGTCTTCTCAGCTAAGAGATGTATAGGTTGCACCTTGTACAGAATCTGGAAGTTATTAGTGGGTGGCCCCCTCCCTCACCCAGCACGGACATCTATCACCTGTGCTGTGGATTCTACACTGCCTTTGGGTAAGCCATGTGATTACCTAGAAAGTTATCTTTCTGATTTATAATCCTACTTATTTTCAGGATAGTCTGGGTTGAGAATACCCTCCTCACGGAAAGATTCCATGTTATGTTGTCCTATCTCGTTTTCATTCTTACTGGTTGGGTCCGGCTCAGAGTCGGCCACATACTATAGCTCAAAGTCTTTTACTTGGCTCGTGGATAAACTACTATCCCATCATGTAGCATATGATTCCCCAGATCTCATTTGCTGCTCAACAAGTTCAGATGCTGCTCTTCTTGGCCGTGGCTAAATTTTTTGAAAAAGTAATTTTTCTTGCATTTTCGGTAATTGTTTTGTCTACAAGTAGTGATAGATTCTTTAGATAGGTAGTTTTTTCTCTGCTGTTGTTCTGAGTGTGCTGTTTAATCTTGCTCTACTGTGTTTGTTGCATTGTTGGCTGTTGTAGTCGCAAGGCCTATTTCCTTCTGTCCCGTCAAGAACTTTAGTGTAGAACTGTTGTCTAGTGTGCATTTTCCTTGTCTGTTATTCTTGGCTCGTTTGAGTTAGAGAGTCAAGTACCCGCTTAAGTTAGAGGGTTTAACTGAATTTTTTGTTCCCTTGTTTATAGCTGCTATGTCCGTTTAAGTTAGGGGGCATGGCGCCCATTTAATTTAGAGGGCAGAGCTGTATTTTTCTTCTTGTTATATATTCTTCAAATGGATGTGCTGTGTTTTTTTATTGTCGTGTGCTATTGTGTGTGTGTGTGTATATATATATATATATGTGTGTGTGTGTGTGTGTGTGTGTGTGTGTGTGTGTGTGTGTGTGTGTGTGTGTGTGTGTGTGTGTGTGTGAAGATATATATATATATATATATATATATATATATATGTATGTATGTATCTGTCTATATATATATATATATATATATATATATATATATTTGTATGTATGTATCTGTCTATATATATATATATGTGTATGTATGTATCTGTCTATATATATATATATATATATATATATATATATATATATTGCTTGTTTTAATTTTTCTACTTTTTGTATTTGTGTAGTTAGTGCTTTACATTTATAGTATTGGTAGTTGTGCTTCCATCTCATGATGTCTAAGGAAAGTACAGAGAAGTAATCTAAACCATCAGGCTTTAAAAAGTGTCAGAAATGCTCACAAAAAATGTCCCTAACTGATAGGAATAGTGTATGCGTTTATTGTTTGGGGGCCATTCACCTGCAGGAATCATGTACTTTCTGTCATTCTTTCAGTTCCCGTGTCTTGCAGGAAAGGAAGAACAAGCTGATAGTCAGAGGGCTCCTAAAAACTCCTTTTGCTGAAGCTTTAGAAAGCCAGAGTACCTTCTCTAAACCCAAGTCCCCTTCTTCAAGGGGTGACAAACCTACAAAGAGGCCATCTTCCTCTTCCTCTTCATCTGTTCATTCGGAACCACTTCAGAAAGTATTGAAAATTTTAGAGAAATTCATCTCTTCGGCTCCACAGGACTCGGAACCGAGAGAGATCATTGAATTTGAAAAGTCAAGTCCTTCGACTCCACAGCTTTCGGAGCCAAAAGAGACTAGCTTTCGGAGCCAGTCCACTGAGTTAGTACTGGTCTCCCCTACCGTAAGATCTCCCATATTGGAGAGATCTCGCTCACCAACCCTTTCCTCCAGGAGCTTATCAGACGATGATGTGGATAAGGGGGTGTGCAGACTTCTGAAGTCACCGGCGCTGGCTAAATTGTTTTCGGCTCTGACCCAATCGGTTCCGGAACCAACTCTTTCATCCGTGACTTCCCTCCTCTGAGCCAAGCTGGATCTTCAGAGCCAGAGTGCCGAGTACCATTTGATGTAGAAGCTTTGGTCCCGAGACCCGTCCAGGAGATTTCAGAACTGTTGTCTGCTCCGACATGCTTGGTGCCTTCCAAGGTGTCTAGGAGCCGAAGCATTCTGGGGAGACAACTTATGCTGCCTGTCTTGTACACAAACACTGTACAGGAAATTGTTTGAGGTCTGAAATGAAACTATACCATGATCCTTAGTGAGTCTGACATTTTAAAACAAGTTGTTAAATGTATTCAGAGCTTGTTATTACAATTGATTTGAGTGTCTCATTCCAGCTGTAGATGACGTACTTCTCTTTGGTCATTCATAGATAGTCTTGTCTTCACTACTGCAGTAATCTGCACTTGGGTCTTCCCAGCTAAGAGATGTATAGGTTACACCTTGTGCAGAATCTGGAAGTTATTAATGGATGCCCCCTCCCTCACCCACCACAGACATCTATCACCTGTGCTGTGGATTCTACACTGGCTTTGGATAAGCCATGTAATGACTTAGAAAGTTATCTTTCTAATTTATAATCCCACTTATTTTCAGGATAATCTGGGTTGAGAATGCCCTCCTCAATGAAAGATTCCATCTGATGTTGTAAATGTTTATTCATTCCTTACTGTTAGGACTTCGGTTCCGTCCTCGGAACTGACACGGCCATTACCAAACTCGTGCCACCCAAAAACTCTCACCTAAGACCTATCCACAATGCCCCTCTCATAGTCTCTTCAGATCTCATTTGCCATGTTCCTCATCAGACATCCCAAGCCTTCTCTCAAGCTAAGTGTAGCATTTCTTTGTGATTTATGTAGTCAGTTTTTCCATATATATCATCTTTTTGTCTCTATATTTATATACTTTATTTCTAAATCCTACCCTCTACCTTTGGTAGCCTTTTTCATATCATCGTTGGTACTGTCCCTCTCCCCTACCTTTGGTAGGCCCTTTCCTACCACTTTGTGGTATTTCTTAGTACCATTGTTGGTACTCCTTCTTTTTCTTTCTGTTTAAAAAAAATAAAAAAAACCCTCCTCCTCTTTAACCTTGCTGTTGTTGTTTTAGTTGGTTAAATTGTAGTTTAGGACTATAATGTAGTTTTCGATGATGTCTGATAAAGTAAAACTAGGATTTAAACAGTGTGATAAGTTGGGCATAAGATGCCCAACTCAGACAGTCATGCCCAGTGTGTTTATTGTTTGGGCACTGACCACATCAATGTATCTTGTGATATTTGTTCCAACCTCAGCAACTGTAAATTTGCTGAGCGTAAGAACAAGCTGATTCTGAAGGGTATGATGAAAACTCCCTTCTCGGAGATTCTTTTTGGGACAGAGGTTTCACCACCTCCTAAGACTAAGAAATATAACGAGAAACTGAGTCACTCCATTCGGTCATCTTCATCCTCCTCAGAACTGAGTCGACACTGGCTTCTCCTGTGCCTTCAGCACAGACTACTTCAGCACCAGGCTCCATGTCTTCTCCCATGGTGCCGCGCTTAATTCTGACTCCCAACCATTCTACCAGCTTCAGCACCATCTTTCTCTGTGCCGACCTTGGTTTTGACACAAGCTCCAACTACTGTACCTGCATTGGCACCATTCCCGGCCACTGTGCTGATGTCTTATATGGCTCCACTGATACTGTCTGTACTGAAGGTAGAATACCTTCCCAGAACCAGATATTCTCCTACGTATGACCCCTTTTTGGGACACCAGTTTAGTCCATTTCTTGAGAGACCTGAATCTCTTTCAGTAGCTTCCTTCAGATCCATCAGGAGTCTTTCAGAAAAAGATGTAGTGAGGGTTGTGGACCAGCTTTTGGCAGCTAGAGGATTACCCACCCCTGCTAGGTCTTCCTTCCCCCTTGGAACAGAAACATTCATGGCATATTCACCTGTATATCCTCCTCAGGCCTCCTCCTAGGCCCCGGAGACTTTGGTACCGATGGCCATTCCGGTACATTCTGTCTCTGCTCCGACTGTGGAGGCTCCTCTGTTGGCACCGGTTTCTCTTGATGCAATGGCTCCGTTGGAACTGGCGCACTCTTGGAGCAGTGATTGGGCTATTGGCACCGTGGCTCCTAGTTCAGTGCCTATTTTTTTGGTGGCACCATCTAGGGTCACGGCTCCCCCAGCAGCTACTGGTCCTCTCTGAGCTCCTCACCTGCAGATAGGCTCCTCAGGGTGGGGTGTGACCCCAATTCTGAGGTTGTCCTCAGTTCTGGGCTCCCATTCCTACTCGGGTGGGCCTGCTTTCCAGGTGATGGAGGGGTTCCTTGCCTCAACATGCTCGCAGTTGGCACCATTGGCATCAACACCAGAACCCCCCTCTAGCATGAAGCTGTCCCAACCCCCCTACTCTGGGATCCTGAGCACGGGAGCCGCAAGACCTTCCCTTGAAGGGAGCCCTTTCTTCGGCGGCGTCCTCAGAAGATCCCACTGGGGAGCCACCCCAGAAGAAACTGTGCAAGAGGAAGCAACTTGATTCCCCTGAGGAATCCATCACCGAAGACACCAACTGCGATGAGGCAGAAGGGTCCCCACGATCTCCCCCGGAAGACATCTCATTTGGAGATAATCTCGAGATCCTCAAGTAGAGGGGTTACTGGAAGCCCTCCAACCCTTCGGAGGACTCTGTGTTCTTGCAGGCCTTCCGTGCTCAGCCATCTACTTCCTGTGTGACCCCACCTCCGGATGAGCTTATTAAACCTTTTGTGCAGCGTGCCTGGAAGGCCCCGGACAGCATAGAACCTATGCCCCGGAGGCTGGGTAAAATTTTATCCACCCCTGAAGACAAGCCCAGTTGATCCAAGCAGCTGGTAGTGGATTCCATAGTCGTGGCGGCGACCAACAAGAGGGACCTGGCAGAAGATAGTTACACTGTTCATCCCCCAAACAGGGAGTCTCGGGCTATGGACAGACTGGGGAAGCAGGCCTACGCTTCAGCGACCTTTGCCATTTGATCGCTGAATTATCTGGCACACTTTACTCACCTCCAAATAGACCTAATCTCAAAAATGTCTGCCTCTTTGACGGGGGTGCTGCCTGACGAGGTGCATGATAATGTTGCCTCTCAGCTGGCTACCCTGGAATCCATCTCTAACTCCTTAATGCACTTGATCTCTCACACCACCGAGGGGGCAGCTTGAGCAGCCACATCAGGCATCGTCATGAGACGGCATGCTTGGATGCATTTGTGTGATTTTGCAGACCCCTTTAAATCTTCCTTTGTCAATGCACCTGTTGATGAATCTTCTTTTTTTGGTCCCAAAGTAAGAAACACACTATCACATAGTGAGAAGGACAGAAAGATCTTGTCTGCTGTGGGCATACGTTTTTGCATCCCCCAAAGATCCTATTCCAGGAACCAGAGGGGAGGAAAATTGTGGTTCAAGAAGTCCCAAGGATCTTTTTGTGACACTTGTAATGAGCAATCCCCCCAGGGCAGAGGAGGCAGCTCATCCGGAAGATGCCCCTTTCAAGGCAGAGGGGGTCCACGCAACCAGGGCCCTAGAGATTCCTTCTCCGTCTGACCCTAACCAGCACTCCTGAACAGTGGCCTGATTGCTTTCCTCTGGAAGCAGTCGAGGATCGATTTTTCCCTGCACCTACAGGCCTGGAAACTCATAACAACGGATGCGTGGGTGCAGAGGATAATATCCAAAGGCTATCATATCCCATTTGATCTTACTCCCAGACTTGTAAAACAAATCCCAGATGTCCCACCCAGTCACAGGGAGGCTGCAGCCTTGGAAATCGAAAAGCTGCTAAGAAAACGAGTCATCCAGCCAGTCCCACCAGACCAGAGAGGATCCGGGTTTTACTCGAGGTTCTTTATAGTGCCAAAAAAGACAGAGGACTGGAGACCAGTCCTGGATCTCGGCTTACTAAACAAATTCATAAAACCTCAAAAATTTCAGATGGTCATGGTACAGTCCATCCTCACCTTTCTGCGGAAGGACAACTGGATGTGCTGTATAGACCTCCAGGATGCGTATTACCACATAAAGATGGACAAATATTCCCAGAGATTTCTCCACTTCTGACTGGGAGCCAGTCAGTTATCAGTACAGGGTACTGCCCTTTGGACTCTCGACAGCCCCCAGAGTGTTAACCAAATGTATGGCAGTCGTAGTAGCTCATCTCCAACTACAAGGATTCCAGGTGTTTCCATATTTAGACAATTGGCTCCTTACCGCCACGACCAGGAATCTTCTCATTCTCAGTCTCATTTACACTCAAGGCCTTGCTCTTCGCTTAGGTGTCACAATCAACATGGGCAAATCACAAATGTCTCCAACAAGAGCACTGGAATTCGTTGGAGTGATCTTTCGACACAACGTCCTGTCAAGCTTCCCTTCTCCTCACAGGCTCTCAAAAATAAGCCAGATTCAAGTCCTCCTTCCACAGACATTTGTACCAGCACACCTTGTACTGCTGCTATTGGGATCTATGGCAGCAACCATTACCTTAGTTCTACTGGCGAGGTTGCACTTGACTAGTACAGTGGCTCCTTTCATCACAATGGTCGATCTTAACCCACCCACTCGACCACATGATACGCCTTACAAACCTTTGCAAGAAAGAAATGCTTTGGTGGATGAAGCCAGAATCAAATCTTTGGTGTCGACTGTTCTGCCTTTCCCAGCCCACCACAGATGCTTCCCTGTTGGGGGGGGGGGCATTTCCAGGGAAAGATAGTCCAAGGCACCTGGTCCCCCACGGAGGCCAATTGGCACATAAATGTCCCAGAATTGAGGGCAGTTCTCTTAACGTTGCAAGCATTCCACACATCCCTTCCTTCTGGGACCATTGCAGTTTAATCGGACAACATGTCAGTCGTCTGGTACATCAGCAAACAAGGCGGAACCAGGTCTTACCCCCTGTGTTGGGAAGCCATGAGAATTTGGCACTGGGCGATGGCTTCTGACCACTTTCTCATGGCAATGCATATTCCCGGGAGTTCCAGTTTTATTGTAGACAATCTGAGCAGGAACATTCTGATGCTTCACGAGTGATCCCTCAGTCCTATAATAGCGGATCAGATCTTCCGCTGTTGGAGCAGGACTTGCTGCAACCTGTTTGCTTCTCCCCTAAATAACAAATGCAGAAACTACTTTGCCCTGATCCCCCTAAGGGGGCATCATCGAGGGATGCTATGACGCACGTTTGGCCCCCGAGTTTGTTGTATGCCTTCCCCCCATTTCCTCTCATCCCGAAATTCCTCTAGAAAGCTCAGTGGTTGAGAAGCAAAGTGATACTCATTGTCCCTTATTGACCCCATCAAGTCTGGTTTCCTTTTCTATGGCCTCATCTGATTCACAGCCTGTGGATCCTGGATCAATCCCAAGGTCTGCTGCCTCATCTTGAGGGACTGATTCACCCCAATCTCCAGAGCCTCAAGCTCACAGCTTGGTTTTTCCACTTCCAATGATTGCCAGGCTAATTAATATTTCATCTTCTGTTTGTGAGATTCTTCTGGCTTCACACAAACCTTCCACCAGGAAAATGTATTCTAGTAAGTGGGCTAGGTTCTCTAGATGGGCCAAAGATCATAACATATATCCCTTTAACATGCCTGTTCAGAAGATCCTACACTACCTGACTACCCTATTACACGCAGGAGCTTCAGCATCGACAATCACTGTGCATTTAGCAGCTTTTGCAAATTTTCACAATGGAATTGGCAATTCTTCCGTTATGTCACGCCAACTGTGCAAAACCTTCATGAAAGGAGTATTACATGTTAAACCTCCTGTCAAGCTTCCTATAGAGCCTTGGGACTTGACATTTCAGTTGTTAACAAGTCCTCCTTTCAAGCCTTCTAACTCATGTGATATGAAATTTTTGTCTTGGAAAACTCTGCTTCTAGTAGCCCTTACCTCAGCGAGAAGAGTATCTGAGTTGCAGGCCTTGAGTGTCAAGAGACCTTACTTGATTTTTCCTAGGGAAAGAGTGTCCCTACGTACTGACCTCTCCTTTTTGCCCAAGGTCATTTCTGGGTTTTCCATTAATCAATCTACTGACCTACCGTTTTCTTCCCTCATCATTCAAATATAGGGGAATACCTTCTGCATACCCTCGATGTTCATAGGCAACTTCGTTTCTACTTGAACAAAACTAAATCTTTCAAGAAAATGGATCAGTTTGTTTGTGGCCTTTGCAGGACCCAGATTGGGTAGGCCTGTCTCCAAAATGACTTTATCCTCTTGGCTCAGAAACGCCATTACTTTCATCTACCACCAGAACAAAGTGTCCTTACCTTCCAGAATAAAGGCTCACTCTACTAGATCAATGGCTGCTTCTGTGACCTTTCATTCCAGAGCCTCTGTGGATATCTGCACAGCAGCCACTTGAGCAAGACCTCATACCTTTATTACTCATTACAAATTGGATTTGGCCTCCAGGGGACAAGCATCTTTTGGTTCTGTGGTGCTCAGGAATGTCCTTCCTTAGGGCCACCCAGGACTCAAGTAGCCTGGGACTCGGTCTTAACAGTAAGGAATGAATAAATATTTACAACATCAGGTAAAAAAGTTATGTCTTACCATAATGTTCCATCTGTGTTGTAGATCTTTATTCATTCATTACCCCCCCCCCCTTTCTCCCTGCCTGGACTCCTGGTGGGCTTTAGGATTTCCGTATTAGTTAAGGTATTTGCTCAAACAGAGCCTCCTACTGTCTCCTTTTTTATTTTTGTACTATAATGGTGGGCAAACTCGATCTGAAGAGAAACTATGAGTGAGGCATTGTGTGGTGGGCAAACTCGATCTGAAGAGAGACTATGAGTGAGGCATTGTGGATAGGTCTTAGCTAAGAGTTTTTGGCTGACGCGAGCTTGGAAACAGCCGTGTCGGTTCCAAGGATGGAACCAAAATCCTAACAGTAATGAATGAATAAAGGTCTCCAACACAGATGGAATGTTATGGTAAGACATAACTTCTTTTTTTGTTCTGGAGTTTGGGAAATTTGACTACCTTGTTGGCTTTTGTGCTTAATGACTGACTTAGGGCTTGCTTGTTTATTTAGATTTGATAACTGGGGTAGCATTGGTCACACGTGACCAGTTTTAGTCTCAGCCCAGGAGAGCATTAAAGTTTGACAATTACAGAAGTATATTGCAAGGGGTGAACTGTATGTAATTATACAATTATTGTGTGTGTACAGGAATTTCACAATAATAGAGGTAAATATATATATGCAGTTTCTATGGAGTCATAGAGACAGGTGAGCAGGTTTATAAAGTGTGCATTGCATTGTTGCATACAGTTGTATGCAAAAATAATATGTCTTTAATAGAGGGTTATGTCAGTGGCCGAGCTTGCTTACAGTGCAAAACTCCCTTGAAAATGAGCCTAGTAGGAACAACCTGGCCAGCAAAAGAAAATAAAATACAGACAAATGGGCCATGGAATTGTTGGCCAGATCATTCTGTGCAGCTCATGTCTTGTCTCCTTTTTCACCACC
Source organism: Protopterus annectens (assembly GCF_019279795.1). NCBI lineage: Eukaryota > Metazoa > Chordata > Ceratodontiformes > Protopteridae > Protopterus > Protopterus annectens. The sequence continues at coordinate 238,011,153 of NC_056732.1, read as the reverse complement.
ACCACCGTCATACTCCATGAAGTATCTAAACCAGTATTTAGTGAAAAGCCTTCCTATAAGACATTGAGAACCCCCAGTGGTTTATAGTACAGTTAAGCTTAGATTTGTTCAGGTTTGATATTTTTTCTTAGAAGCTCCAGGACTTGGAGCGGCATGTTTCATATATTGGTGCATGCTTTGATATCTCACACTGTATTGTAGTGGTGTGCCTAGCCCCTAAGCCCAACAGATCTTGTCTCTTCTTTACTCAGTTCAGAAAACAAACCTGACACATGCCTGTAAAATGTTCCACTGCTTACTGCCTAAAATCAAATTGGATTGACAGTGTAGCTGACAGATAATAACTTAAGACCCACATCAACTCTGTGTCTACTGTTTGAGAGAGGAGCACATCATGAAATGTTTCTGTAAAGGCTAGTGACTCAATGAGGCCACAGCATATGTCTCAGTGAGAAATTTCTGGCTTTCCTTACTACCAGGAGGATGGAAACAATTGATGGATGCTCATATGGGGATCAGCAGAAGGACTCATGCTCATTTCCAGACTTTTACTGAAGCACCATCAGAAAACCAGAGAAAAAGAGACTTGATAGACTTTTATCAGGCCCTTCTTACATTTAAGTCTGTTACTGAGATGGCCATATGGTTCCATGTGTGTTGACTTCATTCTTTATTAGCAAGAGATCAAGCTCACACTTACACTTCTGTTTCATGAACAATGAGGGTAATGAGAGGGATGCACCCCCCAACTTTCTCTCTGGTGTAGGTACCACTAGTCTCCTGGTTAAGTGTCTGGAGCACTTTAGCAAGATGTTTGACATGGTTTCTTTTAAAAGTAACCTCTCTCAACAAATTAGATACTTAACCATTCTCCCCATCATGTTGCATTTACCTCTACATGGTTGAACTGGGGTATTTATTAATTCAGAGGACAAGCTACTGAGTTCTTTTTAACTCCATGAGTGCTTTTTAGTGCTTCTCAGATTACAGTGCTGCTCATAAAATTTGATGTTAAGTTGTCTATCTCGCCTTCATTCTTGCTGGATGGGTTCAGAGCCGACCTCGGCTCCGACTCGGCTACTCTAAAAGCTCGAGAGTTGGTTCCACCGGCTCGAGGCTCCCCTTATATCCCACAATGCTAGGCGAGAGTTACCCCAGATCTCGTTTGCCGCTACAGCTTCGAGGTTGGTTTTTCTACCGGTTCCTGGTGAGTACTATTTTCTTGTGAAAATTAGTCTTTAAAAACCCCTTTAATTTAATATTTTTACTTAATTAGTGTAGGTTAGAAAACTTTTATTCCCTACCCAAAACATTTCCGTTTCTTTCCCCAAGAACCTTTGGTTCTTCCCTTGGGCCTATAGGCCTTTCCTTCCCTAGTGGAGTGTGTGTGTTTATTGTAGTTTAAATTACTAGTATTACTACTATTTTTATTGTATTAACCTGACAGGGTATAACTAGTGTGTTTGTGTGCGTGTTTGTGTACACCTGTTCAGACAAAATGTCTAAAGAAGCAAAGGTCTCCGGATTCAAGAAGTGTGATGCGTGCTGTCAGAAGATGTCTCTGACAGACGCTCACACTTCTTGTGTCTATTGTCTGGGGCCTTTGCACCTGCAGGACTCCTGTGCTGTGTGCCATGGCTTCAGCCCCAGGGTCCTGCAGGAAAGAAAGAATAAATTAATTCTTAGAGGCTTACTCAAGCCAGAGGATTCCCTGTCTGTTTCTACAGGGAAGCCCTCTAAGGCATCTAGGTCTTCGGCTCCGGCAACTGAGCAGAGACCTAAGGTTTCTCAACCTTTGCCTTCATCGGCTCCGGCTGGAGCCGATAAGTCTCAGTCCACAGTTTCTGTGGCTCCTCGCTCGGCCGGAGCCAAGGTTATAGAAGTTCCCGTGTCGGCTCCGACCAGACCTTCGGAGCCGACAACTAGGAAGAGGTCCAGGTCACCATCTCTTGGCTCCGTTCATTCAGCTCCAGGATCTCCCCTGCTGTCTGAACGGAGCCAAAGGTCTCACTCCTCTAGGTCATCGAGGCTGTCGGATCATGACCTTCAGAGGGTAGTGAGTCGACTACTTAAGTCCGAGGCACTGGCCCAGATGCTTCAGAGCCCGACTCATCAGTCGATGCCTGCCCCGGTCCATCAACATATTCCTCCTTCGACTCTCTTGAGTTCGGAGCCGGGTCGTGTCGGAACCGAGACTGTGGTTACGTCGGAGCCGATACAATTGTCTTCGGCTCCGTCGTCGGCTCCGTTTTCTTCTTTGGAAGAATCTCGGCGCCGGACTTCCTCGTCGGCTCCGAGGGTGAGTGGCATCGGACCCTTGTCCGACCCCTCTCCCTCTCGGGCTTCGCGCTGGTGAGTTCGGCTCCGACATCGGCCTCGGAGCCATCACTGTCGGTGCCGAGGGGGGTTCTTAGCTTCTCGGAGCGGGGACCTCTGGCTCTGCCTGACAGGGGTGCATTCGAGGTCATGCGGAGTGTGTTAGAGCCTGGCTCTACTCCACAGTCGGCTCCGTCCGCCCCTCCCTCTATGGTGCCTCAGGCCAAGTCGACTCACTCCCTCATCCCGGACCGCAGAGAGCCAGCTCCTCAGGAGCCCCTGTGGGATTTCATCCTCTTCCGAGGCCTCTCCTGATTTGGCAGAAGAGCCCCTCGGAAGAGGAAGTGTAAGAGGAAACACATTGACTCACCTGAGTCCATCACGTCAGACACAGATTTGGATGATTCTGAGGGTTCCCCCAGTTCCCCTTCTGAAGATGTCTCATTTGCAGACATTCTGGAGATCCTGAAACAGAGGGGAAATTGGCCAGCCCTCAACCCTTCGGAGGACGAATCTGTGTATCTTGAGGCGTTTGGCTCTCGTCCTTCCACCTCCTGGGTGTCCCCCCCCCTTCGACCCCCTCATGCAGGTGGTTGCTAAGAAGGCATGGACGGCTCCTGATTCAGTGGACCCCACTCCCAGGAGACCCTCTAAGTTCATAACAGCTCCAGCAGACAAACAATTTTTAACAAAAGGAGTTTCTGTGGATGCTATGGTGGTAGCTGCTGCCACAAAGAAGGAACTAGCTGATCCTTCAGTACCTGTCCATCCACCTAACAAGGAATCTAGGTCCATGGATAGGTGGAAGCGGATGTTCTCCTCAGCGACATTTACCATGCGTTCGCTGAACTACCTGTGCCATTTTACTCGTCTTCAAAGGGACTTGATCAAGGAAGCGAGTGAAATGTTAAAGGATCCTACAGCTGCGGGTTTCCAAGACAAGATGAACACGCAGCTGGCTACCCTTAATTCCATATCCAACTCCTCCATGCGCCTCCTTTCTTACGCGGCTGATGGAGTGAGCAGAGCCGCAGGGACAGGTGTGGCCTTACGTAGGCACGCCTGGATGCGGCTATGCAATTTTGCGGACCCTTTCAAGACGTCTTGATGGATCATCTCTCTTTGGTCCTCAAGTGAAAGAAACCCTGACTAGGTGCGAGACTGATGGCAAGACCCTTTCTGCCGTCGGAGTCCGTTTTTCGACTCCTTCCAGGCCTTACCCCAAAGGCCAGAAGGGTGGAAAGATGTGGTTCCGTAAACAATCTCAAGGGACTTCGCCTGACGACAGAGTCGTTTCCTACCAGAGGCAGAGGTGGGAATAACAATGGTAGACGTCGCCCTAGGGGCAGGGGGGGTCCGCAGAACCAGGGCAATCGGGAAGCCTTCCCTGACAAGCCCTTTCAGCATCCCTGAGGTGTTGCCCGACTGCCCATCTTCGGAGGCAGTCGGGGAAGATTGTCACTGTACCCAGAAGCCTGGCTATCCCTGACTCAAGACAAATGGGTACAGTCCGTCATTTCCGAAGGCTATTCTATCCCCTTTCTTCGCTTTCCAAATCAGTCAAAAAAATCCCTTCCAGATGTTCCACCTGCTCAAAGGGATCTAGCAGTTTTGGAAATTTCAAAACTGCTTGCAAAAAGAGCAATTCAGCCAGTGCCAGCAGACCAACAAGGATCCGGAATCTACTCAAGGTTCTTTTTAGTTCCAAAGAAAACAGGGGACTGGAGACCGATATTGGATCTCAGTGTCTTGAACAAATCAGTCAAGAAAACAAGATTTCGGATGGTCACGCTGCAATCCATCCTTCCCTTTTGGGCAAAGGAAACTGGATGTGCTCTATAGACCTTCGGGATGCGTACTATCACATAAAATGAACAGACGCTCCAGAAGATTCCTCCGCTTCAGGCTGGGAACCAGTCATTTTCAGTTCAGGGCCCTGCCCTTTGGTCTCACCACTGCCCCGGTGTTTACCAAATGCATGGCAGTGGTAGCTTCTCACCTGAGACGACAAGGATTCCAGGTGTTTCCATATTTGGACGACTGGCTCCTCACAGCTCCCACCAAGCATCTCCTTCTGATGGCCAGAGATTATACTTTTCGCGTTTGTCAAAACTGGGTATATCAATAATTTGCGAAAAGTCTGTTTTGTCGCCTTGTGGTACTATTACCTACATAGGCGCAATTCTAGTTAGATAAACATGTCTGCAAGGCTAACACATCAAAGGATATCAGACATTCACAAATTGGTATCACTCCTTCTCAACAACAACAGAATCAAAGCCAGGTTAGTTCTAAAGGTGTTGGGAATTATGGCAGCGCCATACCTCTCCTTCCATTAGCCAGATACCACATGCGGATCCTTCAGTGGATGCTTTTACTCAATGGTCATACCAGGAACTTCCAATGTCTCACACCATTGTGATCACGCAGGCGTGCAAAAAGCATCTCATGTGGTGGATGTCTTCCCCCCATCTTCTGTCGGGAAGACCTTTTGTTCCACCTCCTCCGGTTGCTACACTGACAACGGATGCCTCCCTGATCGGGTGGGGGGGGCATTATCAGGGCAGGACAGTCCAGGGCACATGGCAACCAAGCGAATGCCACTTGCACATAAATGTTCTGGAGATGAGAGCAGTGCTTTTAGCGTTGCAAGCCCTTCAAGACTCTCTTCCCTTGGGAACAATTGCAATCCAGACAGACAATATGTCTGTAGTGTGGTACATCAACAAACAAGGCGGAACCAGATCATACCCCCTGTGTCGAGAAGCACTCAGACTGTGGCAATGGGCGATTTCTTCTCAGCATTTTCTGATAGCAACGCACATCCCCGGGAAGTCCAATCATATTGCGGACAAGTTGAGCAGAGCTATTCTCATGCCTCACGAGTGGTCTCTGAAAGACTCTGTAGTGAGAGAAATTTTTCTCAAGTGGGGTCAGCCTTGCTGCGATCTTTTTGCTACTCCCCAAAACAGCAAGTGCAGAGAATATTTCACTCTATTCCCTTTACCAGGCCAACCCAGCAGAGACGCTCTAGTCCAAGTTTGGCCCCGGGGACTTCTTTATGCATTTCCTCCCTTCCCACTAATCTCTCAAGTGATGCAGAAAGCTATCGCTCAGAAGGCCTCATTGATCCTCATTGCTCCTTACTGGCCTCGACAGGTGTGGTTCCCCTTTCTACATCAATTTCTATTGGAGCGACCGTGGCATCTGGACCTAGTTCCAGATCTTTTGATCCATCAGTCGGGTCAGTTACATCGCTCCCTCCCCTCTCTGAACCTCACTGCTTGGTTCCTCCAGTTCCAACCTTAGCCAGGCTTCCTCAATTATCTCACTCTGTTCGAGATATATTGATAGCTTCCCATAAATCTTCCACTCGAAAGATTTATTTGAGTAAGTGGAAACGCTTCTCATATTGGGCACAAGGAAAGGACATAGATCCTTTCACCGCTTCCATCCAACTAGTCCTTGATTTTCTAGCTGAACTCTTCCATGCAGGTTCATCTCCCTCTACACTTAAAGTTCAATTGGCAGCTATTTCTAATTTTCATGTGGGTATTTCTGAATCTGCCCTAATGTCCCACAAACTCTGCAAAGCCTTTTTGAAGGGAGTTTTTCTTCTCAGACCTCCTATAAGAAATCCTCCTTCTCCTTGGGACCTAAATTTAGTTCTTGCTTCTTTGATTCTTCCCCCTTTCGAACCTGCAGCTTCCTGTTCCTTAAAATTGTTATCATGGAAAACTCTTTTTCTGGTAGCTATTACATCAGCTAGAAGAGTTTCAGAGCTTCAAGCACTCAGTTGTCGTCCTCCTTATCTTTTGTTTCATAAGGACAGAGTATCTTACGAACTAACCCGTCCTTTTGCCTAAGGTGGTCTCGACATCAAATCTAAACCAAAGCATTGACCTCCCTGTCTTTTTTTCCAGAGTATTCCAATAGGTCTGAACAAAAATTACACTGCCTGGATGTTCATCGTCAATTGAGGTACTACTTGGATAGAACAAAACAATTCAGAAAATCTGATCAGCTGTTTGTCTCCTATGCGGAAAGCAGAAAGGGACTTTCAGTTTCAAAGGTATCATTATCCAGATGGCTAACATCTTTGATTTCCCTGGTATATGAAATTAGACAACAACAATTGCCTAATAAACCTAAAGCCCATTCCACCAGAGCTTTGGCTACTTCTTTAGCCTTCCAAGACAGACTGCCTATTGACACCATTTGTGCAGCGGCTACTTGGGCTACTCCTCACACTTTTATTTCTCATTATAAGTTGGATTTAGCTTCTAGGCATAGAGCTAATTTTGGTTCCACTGTTCTCAGGAGTCTGTTCCGTTAGGCCACCCGGGACAAGGTGCTAGGGACGGTCCCATCCAGCAAGAATGAAGGCGAGATAGACAACTTAACATATAGATGTTATGTTCTTACCATAACGTTCCATGTTAGTTGTCTTCTTCTCGCCTTCTTCTTGCGTCCCACCCTCCTTCCCCCTGGCCTGGACAGACCTAGAGGAGTTGTGATCGTGACCTCTCTTTCTACCACCTCTTTCTTAGGCATATGCTGTTGTGCATATTTCCTGGATCAGGATGTAGGTCACCCTTCTTTCTTCCTGTTGTTAGAGGTGGACTCTGTTTTAGAGTTATTCTGTTACTATTATAAGCTGGGGTTAGCTTACAAACGAGATCTGAGGTAACTCTCGCCTAGCATTGTGGGATATAAGGGGAGCCTCGAGCCGGTGGAACCAACTCTCGAGCTTTTAGAGTGGCCGAGTCGGAGCCGAGGTCGGCTCCGAACCCATCCAGCAAGAAGAAGGCGAGAAGAAGACAACTAACATGGAACGTTATGGTAAGAACATAACTTCTATTTTTCTATTTGTTATTCCATTACCTGGATGGCTGGCTGCTGACTTCTGCTCAAAATGTAATACAGAAACAATGACTGTAAAGGCCATGGTCTTTCATCCATGGGGTGCTCCTGCATTTCAAAAAGTCTCCTGTGTTTCCCCTTTCTAAGTCTCATTTTTATAGGTGTTCTTTTTGACAGGACTGCAGCAAGTGTGTTCCCATTAGTGAACTGTACACAGACTTGTTAAGTGGTAGCAGGTACAAATATGACTCTTGTCATTATACGTGTGGGTGTGAATGACCTGAGACGTACCTCCCTGGACTGCATGAAGAGAGACATGGAGGAGCTCTTGGATTATGTAGCCCAGGCGGGTATGACCCTAGCCCTGAGCAGCATCCTACCATCACCCAGAATGATACTACAGTACAAGCAGAAAATGATTGATTTCAACAATTGACTAAGTTTCTGGTGTCATTCTAAGGGGATCCAGTGTCTGTCTGCCTGAGATGACATGATTGACGGACCTCGAAGCTTTGCCAGAGATGGCCTGCATCTGTTATCCCTGATACTGGCCAAGGCTCTTGCCACCCCTATAGTGCCTTTTTTAGGCAGTGTTCCAAATACAAAATTACCACCATAACAGCTACAAACAAATGCAATCTGAGAGTCATGCTGCTGAACATTAGAAGTCTAAATTTCAAAATGCATTCGCTCGAAGCACTCCTTAAAATGGAGAACATTGACATTTGTGCTGTAACAGAGGCTTGGTTCAAGGCAGCAGAAAGCACCCCTGCACAACCAGGCTACAACTCATTCCACACCTTTCTGCCTCAGAACTTGGACCGAAGCTCCAAAGGGTGTGGTGTTTCCATATTCATAAAGTATGTGCACACCTCCAGACTGGTAGCCCAACTTAACGCATCTGAGGTAATTCAGGTGCAGCGAACACTGGGTAAGACATCGGTTCAGGTCGTAGCCTGCTATAGGTCCCCAACCATGTCCCAAGAGACACTCCACGTTGCTAAGCACCCTGGAGAATATTAGGGTCCAACCTAACACTCTCATACTGGGCGACTTCAACTACCCCTTCATTAACTGGGAAAACTACTCATGTACCAATACACTTGCCCAATGCTTTCTGGAATTCATTAATTCCAATGCTCTGGACCAGCTCGTTCTTACCCCCACTAGAGGTAGCAACATCCTTGACCTGGTCATTACTAACATGGGCAACCGTTGCTCTACACCAGTAAGTCAACTCCTGCCTGGTTACATCCGACCACAAACTAATCACCTTGGAAATCTACCATGAAAAACCTCTCCAAAGCTAACTTTGGGCTCCTAAAACAGGTGGCTAACTTCACGGCACCCATGCAAATTGAGAATAGTTGCATGACCACTGAATCATATGCCAGTGCACTGTACGAACACGTACACAAATGCATGGATCTCGCCATACCCAACAGAACTAAGACGCTCTCCTCAAACAAAAGGAAGCCAATCTGGTGGTCCCCTGCCATAAACAAACTCTACAACAGAAGGAGGAAAACTGATGCTGAATAAGGTGAAGTCCCAAGACTGGAAAAACTCCCTTATCTGCCTCAACAAAAGGTTGAGATCCCTCATCAAATCCTCTAAAGCTAGCTATGAAAACAGAATTGCAGCAGATAGTAAAGACAACCACAAGGCCTTCTATAGTTATGTAAAGAATCTCCACGGCAATACCCAGATTTGCTCTGAGCTATTGCACAATGGTACCTCCTATACCGAGCCAGCAGGTATTGCCATGAATTACCATATAGGTGGCAGTACACTAAACACAGAAAGTTTAATAAGAGACTTAGGGACACAGGTGGACAGTGGTCTCACCTTCAATAACCACATCACCACAACAGTCAGGAAATCCTTCTATGTGGCACACCTCATCACTAAGGGCTTTTCATCCAGAAAAAAGGAGGTCATTGTCCCACTGTACTCATCCCCCATTAGACCCATTATAGAATACAATGCCTCTTTTGGTATGTACCTCTCAAGACATCTGCAACAACTGGAAAGGCCACAGAAATACCTCACTAAAAGAATCACAGGCCTAAAGCAGATGCCCTACGCTGACCGCCTTAAAAAAACTCCAGCTATACTCTGTCACATATCGTCTACTCAGAGGCGATCTTTGCTTAACATACAAGGCCATGTCAAACCCAGAGCTGTTGGACATGCTACACTTAAAGAAATCCCAATCCCTCAGAGCCACACACTCCAGGGATCTAAACCTTGTCATCACAATAAAGAAAACATGCTGGAGGGATAGGTTCCTGACCCAGAGACTCCCCAGACTCTGGAATAGATTGCCCATACATGTCAAGCAGAGTACCTCTTTGGTCCTCTTCAAAAGGAACCTTGATGATTGGATGGGAGAAGGGAAATTCACCCCGGGGATCACGTCAGTCGCCCTGCTAGACAGGGGTCCAGGGAAGTAAATAGTGTGGGAAGAAATAGCCAGGGAATTGTTATGGCTAGGCTTTTATAGGCCCTAGGGCTGATAGCCTAGTACCAACCTATGAACCTATATACAGGCCGACAGATTCATTGCTAACTTTACCCCCCCCCCCGAAGGACCAATCACAATACCACTAGATTGCCATGCACCCAGTATTACTGCTGCACAAGTTAAAACAGCACTGTCCAAGGCCAAGAATACAGCTTCTATGGGACCTGACAATATCCCTGGCTGTGTTCTACATGAACTGCAGAGTGAATTGGCACCTCACCTGTGTGCTCTGTTCAATCACAGCCTCACCTCAGGCTTTGTCACTACTGAGTGAAGCACTGCTACAGTCATCCCTCTCCACAAAGGAGGAGCGACTACAGACCCTAGGATTTATCACCCAATTAGCCTGACTAGTCTGATATGCAAAGCTGTGGAACACGTCATCATGGACCTAATAAGCAAGGATATAGGGAGTCTCCAAACTCTGGATCCTACACAGTTTGGTTTTGTGAAGGGTAGATCATGCCTGCTCAACTTGGTCGAAGTAAGTCAGTCACCAGAACTGTGGATAAAGGCAAGGTGGTTCATACAGCCTACCTTGATCTGGCCAAGGCCTTTGATGCCATTCCCCACTCAGGAATCAAAACTCACTAAGCTAGGCATCAACCCCTATATCACTAGGTGGGATGCAAAGTGGCTCACAGATAGAACCCACAGTGTGAAAGTAGCTGACTCCAAGTCAGACTGCTGACCAATCACGAGTTGAGTCCCACAGGGTTCGGTCCTGGGTCCTCTCCTGTTTGGTATCTACTTCTGTGAAGTCCAGGCCAGCACGAAGGGACTCTGGCTGACAAAGTTCGCAGATGATTGCAAGTTTGGAGCTGTTATTAACTCCCCAAGTGATGTTGACATCCGACAGAAAGGCCTCAATGACTCCAACGACTGGTGTCAAAACCATGGCATTAAGCTCAATGCCAAAAAATGTCGTCATCCCCCTTAGGAAAAACCCGGTTCCCTTGAATTACCACATTGATGGTAGTCCATTGAACACAGCAGGCGTTATACGAGCTCTAGGAACACAGGTTGACAGCAACCTCTCTCTTGACCACCACGTTGCCACTGTGGTCAGAAAGTCCTTTTATGTAGCACGTCATTACTAAGGGTTTTGCATCCAGGAAGAAAGAGGTCATTGTCTGCCTCTACTCTTCCCTCATTAGGCCAATTATCAAGTACAGTGCCCTATTTGGTATGTACCTCAGTAGACACCTGCAACAACTAGAGAGGCCGCAAAAGTACCTTACAAAGAGGATCCTAGGCCTTAAACACTTGTCCTATATGGACAGACTCAAAAAAACTCCCAGCTATTCTCTGTCTTATTTCGCCTACTTAGAGGCGATCTCTGCTTGACCTTCAAAGCCATGTCTGACCAAGCTCTGTTAGAAATGCTGCATATAAAGAAATCCCAATCCCTCCGCACCACGCGCTACAGAGACCTCAACCTCATTTACCACAATCAACAGAACATACTGGAGGGACAAGTTAATAACTCGGACTGCCCATGCTATGGAAAAGACTTCCCATACATGTCAAGCAGAGCACCTCACTGGCCCTCTTCAAGAGAAATCTTGATGAGTGGATGGGAAATAGAAAATTCACCCTGGGGATCACTCCAGTGGCTCTGCTCGACAGAGACAGTAGGAACTAAGGTCGGGTGGCATGATGCTATGGTAATCCTATGAGCCATTAGCCTAGTACACACCTATGAACCTATAATAGCTTTCCTTATGCAGAGTCCCTGGTTTCAGATGGACTTGTTTCAGCCTACACTTCTCTTCTCCCTGTCATATACCTCCATGTGAGGACAGTGCAAGTAAGATGTATTGTTTGCACTGGTCCCTTGTGTTTCTATGGCATTTACTTGTAGTTTTTTCTTGACAGACCATTCTGTAGTGGTCCTGCTCTGCCATTCTGCCAAGAATTTACCTTTATTCATTTGGGGTCCCTAGTCATCTTAACAACTGATTCATACTGTGATTGAGGAACCACTGAAACTAGGTCGTTGGTAATGGTCTGTGGTCAAGAGAAGAGGGCTACATTAAAATTTCTAAATCATTTGATTTTTGTAATGTCAGATAAGTACTGTTAAATATAGTTTCTGAGAGTTGCATGTTTTTATTTCATCACCTCAGCTTATTCACTTCTATATTACAGCTTCAAGATAACGTCATCACACCCCGTGACACAACAATGACATTCACCTGCTTTGTGTTTTTTGATATGTTCAATGCCCTGAGTTCAAGGTCCCTGGTAAGTGTCAAAGTTGTCAAAACTCTTATGTTTTAGAGGTCATGGCATTTATATTTCAACAAGACATTGTTTTGTTTTCTTTGTCAAACTGATCAATTTGAGCTGCTATGAACCTGAAACAACTGCTGAATTCCTGTTGTTGAGCTTTGCTTTTCTACAGAGTATACACTTTCAGGATAATAAACATTCAGAATTCTTCAGAGAAAAGCAATATACTGATGTACAGTAATCTTAGTGTTAAAAAGAAAAAGTAGTTGCCATTAATGCTCTATAAGGTCTTACAGTGTATCCCATCATACCTCTCAACCTGGAAACATCAAAAGTCTGGACAAGGCCCATGAAAAATAGGTACAAATCTGTACACTGATTAACATAAAATTTGCATACATAATTACGTAACCTCACCCACTCCAATAGGATTGTTGGATACCAACTTTCAAATGCAAACTGAAGAACAGACAACCAAAATATGGCACCAGAGTCCACCTGCAGCCATTCCCTGGCTATTTCATCCATTTACCATAAACACTAATGTGTGCATACTGCTTTACTAATACAGTGATTATTTGGCTTTTATTTTTACATTTTACAGCCCAATGCATAAACAATAGACATCTGCTAAACAAAACAACACTGTCTCACAAAGAAAATAGACTTGGCATTAAAACGTCTCTGCCCTTGAAACTCACATTCATTGAAACAGCATTGAAACCCACACCAAATTCAAAGAAAATGCATTTGGTCAGTGGTGGATACTGTTTCAAATCACTGGCCCCTTGCACACAAAACAAGAAACATACATGTTTTCTTTGATACACCTTCCTGACTTTAAATTATATTCCTTGTATAATACAGCACACTTGTTGGACTATAGGGCTTTTGCTTAGGCCAGGGATGTCCATTCCATGCCCCAAGAAATGAATAGGTCAACTGTGTATAGCCAATGGTGCCATAAGGCAGGGACATATAGAAGTGGGGATGGGGGAATTGATTTTAAGCCTGAGTGTAATTTGTAGTCATGCTGCTCTGAAGTACAATCTACTCTGCTTAGATAGGGTGACTTACACCTCTCCAATTTAATACACTTAGCCCCGGATCACATAAAATAGAATTTGCATGACTGAGAATCACCCAATTAAGTAGTTTGTACAACTTCATCACATGAAATAGAATTTACATGACTGAGAATCACCCAATTAAGTTCATTATACAACTGCTCACCTGAACACCCTGCTGTACTGCACAACTAAATAACACAGGCACCTTCAACAGAATGAAAAGGCACGCACCACCCTCGCACACACACACACACACACACACACACACACACACACACACCCTACTACTACATTCAACTTACTTCTTTCTGTTCAGATAAATTCTTTCCATTTGACCAGACCTGAAACAGCCAGGAGGAATGAGCCTTCTAAATACAGCCAGAGCTTCTAAATAAAATAAATCCTTGCGAAGCGACAGGCGAGCCTTCTAAATCCGTTCCCGCTCACAAAGCATTTGAACCACATCTGGAAACCTGGAAATACATGTGTCGCGAGCTCATTTCCGACAGGCTGGTGAGCGATGACGTCAGCTAAAGTGCGAAAAATGAAAAAGTGCAAAAAATAAAGAAATAAAATCGGAAATGAAGTGGTGCCACTCAGGAATCGTGACACCCCATTATTTGGACCCCAAAACTCTGTAAAAACCGAGTAATTCGGGACATTTGGGAGGTATGTATCCCATTATTCTCTGCAATTAAACATGGAATAGTAACAATTGTACAGTGAAAGCTAATTAACATTCTAAAAAATTCTAAAACGTTAATAGTGATTGTTTGTTTTTTCCCCAGTATCTGCTTGTCATAAATTCAGCATTCCCTTCTTTTCTTTTGGCATTCCCTACAGAAGTAAATTCCAGCTCAAAGTCTTGAAACACAGAATAGAAGTCATTTTGAGTCTACATTTATTTAAAAAAAAAAAGTGTTACTGCAGCCATTTTCTCTGCAAAGTTATGTAGTGAAACTAAACATCTACCGATAGCACAAACCAGTGGCTCAAAGCTAAAAGATGTATTTATCAAACTGGGAAAAAATAAGTACTTTCATAAGCCTAAGTGTCTTAGTGGAGTAGAAGTATCTGCATATTAACAGCTGGATGAATGACACTTCCACTCCGGAACTTGTAACTTTTTTCAGGCCGTATTATTTTTACAAATGTCTAGATTAATGTCTTTAAAAACAAGTACCTAACTTTCTTACAGAGAGTAATGGAAATCTAAAAAAACAATATATCTAATAGTTTTAGAGGGAACGGCTGAAAAGGATGTGTATATTTATTTAACTGTAAGGGGGCAACATTTTGAAAGATCTGTCTGTATGTTTAAAATGCCAGTTGGTTTTGGGGTCAATAAAGAGAATTTGTGAGTACAAAAGGGAATATTCTGGCTACACCCCCAAGGCATCCCAGAACACTGTCTTCAGCAAAGAGAGACATAAAAGGGAGCTCTGTGATATAGTACTGTTATGTAAAGAGTATGATATGTCATTTTTAAATAATGTCTAGTTAAATGTGCTTTACCCATAACTGTGTGGTCACTTGGCCTGGCTAAGCTTTAAGTAAAATATTTTTACTGTGAGCTGATCAAGAAAGTGATTGAGAGCAGTACCTTAAGTGCTACCAAGAAAACCTAGCAAATATTTCACAGACACTTCTAGGGTATTGGTGTGTGAGATGCTAAAGAATAAATAAATGGTCTTCTTTACATGAAGACAAAACCCAGACACATCACAATGACCCTCTTCTGTAACGTTTTGTTGACATTATGCATTTGATGACAGTATCCCAATTATGATGGCATTTCAGTGGCATTTGTAAATCACTTTTTCTTTGGAAGAGAATACAGTAAATGTCCAAATTTCTTAACTCTATCAGGCCTAAGCAGTAGGAAGGTAGTTAATCTCTTTGCTTCCTGAACACTTTTGTAATAAGAAAACACCTCCGAAGAGGCTGTACCCCAAATCCTGTATTGAGATCGTGCTTCATATTTGCCATTTCTCAAACTGTGGAAATTGCAATTAAAAAAACCCGCAAAACACAAGAGTTGCTTGTTAGATGCTGGGCTACGCATTTGAATTAGTATTAAAAGTCTGATGACAATTTATATTCCAGATATATGAAAATATTATTTTACTTGCCAAATATAAGCAGTATTATGACAAACAGTAATATTTCTGTAAACATGCCAGACAGACCCAGTATATTAGTGAGAAAATTGTTTATCTGTTCAGAATTTTCCATAGATGTATAAGAAGTGTTTTGTGATATGCAAAATTTGATCGATCTTACAATATCATACCATATTTTAACAATATTTCAAAACCACAGTAGTAATCTACAAAAGTATATATGATGGCAACTATGAGTGGCAAAATTGTATGCCGTAATGCTGTGTGTATATGTTGTCAGTGTTTGTTCACTTGTAGGTTACGTACCTTTTACAGTATTCTTTTGTCAAGTATCGATGGTGTCTGTTGCTGCTTTACCAAATAAACTTTTATATGTCTTGAAGGCTGCAGTTTACCCACTACGTTTTTTTTTGCCAATGTCAATTGCTTAGATATGCCACCCCCAAAATAGCAGTGTAACACTGCACTTTTACATTATTAATGTAAATACAGAAATATGGAAAATATTTAATGATAACTTCTTGGCAACCTACTTCAATAGCTCAAGTCCTGTACATTCCACAGTGATGGTTTCACTGTGCATACTTACCAAATTAAGTCACCTTCAAAATGCATTTGTGCTAATTAATGCAAAGCCTACTGTTATTGAGAAATTAGACTCCGTATTGGAGTAGTGTTATTAATAATCTGTATCTAAAACAGTGACATCTCTGGATGTTTTGATCTCGCAAAGCTTAATTTAGTGCCTTTTTACCCAATACCCACTGTTGCGTAGGACCTCAGATATGACACAGTCACCCTCCATACCTGTGCTATTAATGAAAATGTGCTAAATATTTCATAATTTTTATAACCTTCTGCAAACACTTTTTTCAGTTACTTAAGACCTTTACATCCCACAGTAATGATTTCACTGTGCACATATACCAAATAATGCTGGCTTCCACGTGTCACCTAGTTAGCTAATGGTGAGGGTAGCTTTCATTGCATACTGCAGGTAATATGTAAATGTTGCTAATATTCAAAACCATAAAGAAAAACAAATTTGTATAGCTCAAGCTGTGTACATGTTAACTATATTCTTTTTTGTGACATTTTTATTGCCATCCAGTGTGGATAGCCACATACGTAACTGTGAGATATTAGTTCCAGTGTTAGAATAGTACGGGTTCCGTTCAGAAGCTCGAAATACTGAAATCTCGAATTTCAGTATTTCGAGCCCAAGAAGCCGAATCCACATAATAGCGAAAGTTTAGAAGCGTGAAATTCAAAACCTTGAATACCGGAGGTTTTGAATTTTGTGCTTCTAAAGTTACGCTATGGTTATGTATTCAGGTAAGTGTGTGCATTAAGGGGTTTAAGTAGGGGCTGTGGTGTGTGTCAGTGTGTTTTGTTGCTGTGATGTGTGTATGAGAAGAGAAAGTAGCTTGTGTGGTGGTGTTTTCTGTGTGTTTGTATGTAGTGCGACCTGGGAGTGAGAATATTTAAGTAAGGGGTGTGGGGGGTGCAGGGAGGCTTGTCCCCCTGCTTTCATTTATTAGAGTGATTGTGTGTTTGTGTGGTGGATGGTTTGTGTGTGTGTGTGTGTGTGTGTGTGTGTGTGTGTGTGTGTGTGTGTGTGTGTAGTAAAACCGCAAAATTCAAAACTTCCAGTATTCAAGGTTTTGAATTTCGCGGTTTTTAGTTTTCGTCGTTTTGTGGATTCCACTTCTTGGGCTCGAGATACTGAAATTCGAGATTTCAGTATTTCAAGCTTCTGAAGTGAATCCAGTAGTACTAGCATTAATAGCTTGCACTTAAAACAAGTAGAGCATTGGATGTGTTTATCTTAACACAACTTATTTTATTGCCATTTTTTTTTGTCTTTACCACTGTTTGCTCAGGCCCCAAATCATGACACTGTCATGCTCTGTGTTTGCATTATCAAATCAAGTATGGAAAATATTGTAGAATTTTTATGTACTTCTGCAGCCTTTTAAATTACTCAAAACCTCTACATCCCACAGTGGTAGTTTTGCTTCATAGATACACCAAATCATGACTTCTTCCACATGCCAAGTTACTAGCTTATGCTTAGACTTCCATTTTGAGTCACTGCTGTTAATAGCAAATATGGCTAATATTCGTAACCTTGGAGAAAAATGACAGCTGTAGAGATACAGTCTTCGTCTTCTTTTGGCTTTTCCCAGTTAGGAGTCGCCACAGTGTAATTCCGGTCCGCTAATGATTAGCAGTGGATTTTTATAGTGCCGAGTTGCCATCCCGACACCCAACCTTCAAAGAAGGCACACCCATTCATACACGTACCTACAGATATGTGCATATTAAATACATTCATACTGGTTGTCTGTTTAAAATATTGAAAATATAATTTTTGTGCTACATTTCAGTAATTCTAAATATTCGTAACCTTGGAGAAAAATGACAGCTGTAGAGATACAGTCTTCGTCTTCTTTTGGCTTTTCCCAGTTAGGAGTCGCCACAGTGTAATTCCGGTCCGCTAATGATTAGCAGTGGATTTTTATAGTGCCGAGTTGCCATCCCGACACCCAACCTTCAAAGAAGGCACACCCATTCATACACGTACCTACAGATATGTGCATATTAAATACATTCATACTGATTGTCTGTTTAAAATATTGAAAATATAATTTTTGTGCTACATTTCAGTAACTCTAAAGAATTGAGTGTTCATGTCAATCAAAATAAGCTGGGTCAGCCCCTTATTTCCCTTTACCCAATTACATGGAACACAAAATTTAGTCTGAGTTATTTGTCCCAGGAGAGAAATTAGGAGTTTGGTCCATCTCATTTACACTAAAATGAGTGGTCGATCATTTAGGAGTCACTGAATTATAATGTAGCCCATTAAACTGAGGAATGTATACCTCATGCTGCGTCCTTTACTGAACAGATACATAAAATCAGAAGGCACCTTAATCTGTACTGCCATAGCTACTGATGTCCTTCTGTATCACTGTTAAAGTATTCTTTACCTTGGGCATCTCCTGCCAAATATAGCCCAATGTCCAGCCAGTATAGCAAAGCTTTTAGATCTTGTTCATGCCATATGTCACGCATATACTTCCTGTACAGGATGTAGGGCATAAAGGTGACATACGGATGCAGTTACCCAGAACTTCTTTCCTGCCAGTCTAAGCACCATCATCGCTCAGTGGTCTGAGCGCTCCTTTGCCGTGAGCGTCCCTTTACCGTACTGAATACCTGGCCATCAGATAAGTGGCCTGTTGAATTCCTTTTTTTCTTTTGGTTTGGTCTTCTACTCTTTTGGTTACCTAGAGTGCATGCCATGTAGGAAGAGAAAATGTCAGTGTGGGAGGCAGAATCTCCTCATAAGGATTGTCATGAACAGTGTCTTTTTTTGTTTGGGTGCTTCCCGTGACTGTACATCCTGTAGCATTTGCAAGGCATTTGTGCCTAAGACTCTCAGAAGCCATTTATCTTCCCTGGCTAGCTATCTCAAGAACCAGAGGCTTAAACAATTAGCCCAGAGTAACATGGTGAAATCTATTAACCCTGAGGTACTTCCATTAAGTAAAAAGAAGGCCAAGAAATCTTGGCCGATTCTTTGGCTATCCAGCCTCCACTGGATGTGTCTATAGAAGCAGGTGATAGCTCTGTAGACCATCCAATGTCTGTGTTGGATTCATCTGCCACAACTTAATTGGAGGCTAGCATGGATGCTTCCCTTTTCATGTCTTTTGAGGCTTTGCAGGTATCTGCACTGGACATCGATGGGGAACTGAGGGGGATCATCTCAGAGAGCCCTAGAGGGATTCTGGTTAGGGAAGAGGTTTGGGGTACTTTTATTAAATCCTGTTAGGGTTTGGAACCTGCAGTGTTTTATGGGGCTGACGTCCCTACCAAAAAAAAAGTGGAAGACTAAGCATACTTCTGTATGCCCTAAGAATCCTCAAAGGGAATGGCAGGAGTTTACTGAGGGCCTGCTTAATGCCCTAAAGGCTCTGAAGCCTCCCCAAGATTTTTCTGTGCCTACTCCCCCTCAGACTTCAACTTCTTCCAAACGACCTAGGGAACCTGATTACTCAATTGAAGCTTCAGAATCTGATTAAGGGTCCATGTCTTATTCTTCTCAATTGACTTTGCCTTTGGCTTATGGCTGTGATGAAGAGGAGTCTGTCAGTCCTGAGTCTCCCTTTGAGGAGTTGTCTTTTGGGGGCACAATAGCTAGAATGATGGAATACTTTAAGTGGGATTCTTCTCAAGTATCTGATATCCAGAAAAGAGCTATTTCAGGTGGACACTTCTAAACCTGCAGTTCCTCATGTGTTGGTTGCCTTGTTGGACACCTTTATAGCTGCCTCCAAGTCTCCTGATTCTCAACCTCTTGCTCTAAAGAAACATGATAGGTTTGTAAGGTCCCTAAAGATTGTGGTGTCAGTTTCCTCTGACAAAATTCTAAGCTTTTACCCTCTTCCAGGCTTTTGCCTTTTGATAAGGATAAGTAGGGTAATTAGAGAGGATTGGTAAGAAAGTCTGTACTGCTACTTTGGCCTTTCAAACTATTCATTACCAGACCCACATGACCAGATATGCTCTGGCTTTGATTGCTCAGGCTTCTCAGGTTATTTCTGACCTCCCTGAATCTGAAGGTAAGTCTTTTGCTTTATCTATTCTGGGTGGTACCTCTCAAGTGGCTCCACCACTCTATCAAGTGTAGCTATGATGCTGCTGATGCCTCTTCCAGAGCTGCTGCCTTTGAGTCTGTCATGAGACATTACTCTTGCCTTTGTCGACGGTCTTTACTGGAGGACATTAATGCCAAGTTGTTGGATGCTCCTTTGGATAAGAAAAATCTTTTTGGGATTGCTGCTGCTGAAATGTCTGTCTCTTCAGGAAAAAGGTATAGCTTGCAGGGACTTAAACATATTTTTGTCTCTCCTATCCATAAGTTCCATAGGAATTATCCTACTAGGTGTGCTTTTGTTGTCAGGCAGCCTTGTCAGGCCTCTAAAGGCAGGAAGTGTGGTAGGCAAACTCCTTCTGCTAAGTCTTCCCAGGCTGCTGTGGCCTAGAAGCCCCTTTTATCCAACAAGCCTGCTTCTCTTTGATATCTCCCACCTCCACCCTTGGCCAGGTTCCCTTGTCCATTTGGCTGTCCCTCTGTCTTCCAAACTGGCGTCTTATTTACCTTTGATTCTTAGGTTCTGTCTGTCAGGGTTGCTTCACGGTTAGGAAGGGTTTCCCTCTTTTTCTCCAGGGATTCCCAAACCTCCTCTGGAGCAACTTCCTCATTTCTTAGAAGTTTTGGGGTCCCTGGTAAACCAGGGAACTATTTAACCTGTCCCTCCTTCACAAATAGGAAAGGGATTCTACTGCAGTGTGTCCCTGGTTCCTCACAAAAAGGGCACTTGGAGTCCTATTCTGGATCTCTCCTTGTTCATCACCTTTCTCAAGGTTCTTTATTTTTGGATGCTTACTCTTCAAACCCTCTTTTCTCTTTTACTACCCCAGGCTTTTTTTTGCAAAGTGTCCTTGGATCTGAAATATGCTTACCTTCATATTCCTATTCACCATTTTTCAGGAAGTGTTTGTTTCTCTGTTTCGTCCTCTCATTTTCAGTTCTCTGCTTTGCCATTTTGGCCTCCCTAATGTCCCAAGTATATTCACAAAATGCCTAGATCCTGTAAATGTTTTTTGAAGACGACAAGGCATTCATATTTTTCCTTATTAGATGAACTGTTGCTTCAGGCACCTTCTTCCAATTGCCTGATAAAGGATCTGGAGTTCACCGTTTCTGTCCTTTAATGTCTGGGGTTCAATAGCAATCTGCAAAAATCTGTCCTGGCTCCCTCAGGATAATGTGTATCTGGGTTGCAGAATTCAGACAGTGCCAGTGTTGGCCTGTCTTCCACCTCCAAAAGTCCTGTCTGTGACCGCTTTCTTTCATGATGTTCTTTCTCCGCCTGCTGTTCCAGCCAGAGTGTTTCTTTGAGCCCTGGGATTCATGGCCTCCTATGTTCCAGTGCTCCCTGTTGCCAGACTGCACATGTGGAAGCTTCAGTTGTACCTCATGTCAGTTTGGCTTCAGCATTGCCACCCTCTGGATTTTAGTGTGCCTCTCCTCCCTTGTCTAAAGAAAGAATTTGAGTGGTGAATTCAGCAAATTGCCTTCAACCCAGGCCTGCCCTTTCAGTTTCCTCTTCCTTCACAAGAACTGTTCAGCTTTTCAGACATGGTGTGAGGGACTTCCTATGATCACTTGACGGTTCAACGTCTCTGCCCCCCCCCCCCCATCAGAAGTCAGACCATATCAATATCAACAAGATGAGATGTCTGATTCTGGCATTTCAGACTTTTCACCACATGCTGTCTCTAGGCCCTGTCAAGGTTTACACAGACAACACCACAGTGATATGATATGTCAACAAGTAGGGGGGCACAAAGTCTTACTTTCTGTGCTGGCTGGCTCTTCAGGCCTGGGATCGGGCTTTCGGTTATCAGATAACTCTTCAGGTAGTGTGTATTCCTCCATTGCACAATGTAGTGGTAGATTCTTTGAGCAGGTCCAAAACACAGGCACACAAATGGATACTTCACATTGATGTGTTTCTGGACATAGTCCATCAGTGGGGCATTCTTCAAGTAGATCTCTCTGCCTCCCCTCTGAACAGGCAGCTCTCTTTTCTGTTCCAGAGTACCATGCCATCTGGCATAGAAGATGGACACCCTTTCTTTTCCTTGGAAGGGAATGTTTCTTGTTTTCCTCTACTTAGAAGAGTCCTGCAGAATATTCAGCTGGACTCCCCAAAAATCTTAGTGACTCCCTTTTGGCCAAGACAGCACTAGTTCCATTCCCCCTTTTAGTCCATCTGACCAGGGTCAATCATCACAAGTTACCTCACTAGCTGGACCTCCTCACACAGTACAATCACTCATCCATCCTCACTTATCCAGTCTTCAGCTGACACCGTTGGTGATGTTTTTTTTTTAAACAAGAAACATCTTTATTAAATTATCACATATGACATAGGCAATCATACATTTATATACATGAAAACAAACCATATTGACATAATTTTAGTTGCAAACATTATACATCAAAAACCATTTTGGCATAATTTTAGTTACAAGCATTATGATCTATCCAGTCATTATCAAACATTAACATAGCTCATACAAATCCGGCCTTCTTTTAAACTTCATTCCTCGTCTTCATGTATCGTTTCCACAATTTCCATTTTATCTATGTAATTTGCTCCTACCCTTTTCTAAAGATTCCAATTCCACTCGTTTTATCTCATTTAAATATACTTGTCACTATATTCATTACTTCTAATACCATTGGTTTAGACTTTGATTTCTATTTTCTAGCAATTGCTTTTTTGGCTGCCGCCATAATTAGACTCAGCAAGGCCTTACTATGTCTAGGCAATTCCAATTCTGTATCATAGCTCAAAAAATTATTTCCTTAGTTATACCAATTTATTCACCCAGTTTCTCTAACAGAGTAGTCTGCAGTGATCTTTCAAGTCTGCCAACTCATTACAATCCAAGAAAGCATGTTCCCAATTACCTCTTTCTTTCCTTTCACACCTTACACATTTGCTGTCTACCTGAGGAAAAATTCTTTGGTGTCTACTTGGGGGTATAAAAATACCTTTGTAAACTCATCCATGCAAAGATCCTAAAACTTTTGCACTTTGCTGCATGTTTGGGAGACATGCATATACCCCCCATTTTGTTTCTTTGTGAATTGCTTATCCAATCTCTATTCCTAATCCTTTCTAACCTCCTCTGATGGATTCTTATGGTTAACATCAATATTTTGTATGCTTTACTAATTATTCCTTTTTTAACAGCAACTTCTGTTCTAGATTCTACTAAAAAATGTGCCAGTGCTGGTCTTTCACTTAGGATCCAGAGGAAGAAGCAGAAAAACCAGAGGGTAGAAGCCCTTTCAATACCAACTTACCCCAATGCTCGTTGATGGCCCTTGTGCCAAAACTCTCGCAGATAGAGCATCTGGAATCTAGATGCACCAGTCCTAAACAGTAAACACACTAAGTGTGCATACTGGGAAGGCAACTTGTCCCTGCAAGAAACGCAATTTTTAAAGTCCTTATCCATATACTAATCTCCAGAAAAGATGCACAAGTCCCACAGCTCAATACACCAAAACACTATGTCCCCAACAAAAGGACGGGAAGGAAGAACAGATGACACCAAAGACACTGCCTGCCTATCTATCTAGAAGGACAAGAAACAAACAAGGGTGCAAACCAAGGATAAGGGAGCAGTGAATTCTTAATCACTGCACTAACTTCTCAAAAAAAAAAAAAGAGAGAGAGAAAGCAAAGCGGAGCCAAGATCAAGCTGCAAACCCGAATGGCAGCAAATTAGATCCGGGGAACTGAAGGGGAGTGGGGAGTTATGGGTAAGGGAAGAGGAGTTAAGTGGACTAAAGACTTTAGAATTGGCTAATGTTGGATGTGAAGTCCCACAGATTGAAGCCAAATGAAGCAGACATCATCAGATCAAAAGAAAATAAAAAAAACTTGAGAACCTGGAAGCTCTATTTTTGGTTGTGGATATCAAGATATAAGCAGTGAAAATGTTATTAGTTCCATTAGTTTTATACACAGGTCATGCATATTTTTTATCAACCAGAGAGTTATGGATAGCAATTAGTAAAGAGTTGAAGGATTTTATAATGTAGGGGGAGATAGCAAGAGTTAAGTGGGATAATTTGATCCTTCCAACAAAAGAAGGTGGTTTGGGAGTGGTTTGGGATTACCTGATTTGAAAGGATATTTCAGAGCTACACAGTTAAGGCTCCTACATGTAGCACAAGCAGTAAAAAGAAGTTATGTTCTTACCATAACGTTACATCTGTGTTATCCATTTTCATTCACCCTCACTTTTTTCAGCCTGCACTTGTTAAAGAAACTCCATCTGTTTTGCAAAGTTTTCGTGTGTTGTGAATGTTTCTCAGGGTTAGTGAGCTTATTTCCAAGGATTCCTGCTTTTGCAGGGATTATTACTTCTGTTCTAAAGCATTTGTTACTGAACTTCAGTACAAAGCCAGCTGCTTTTACATTAGGAGGGTTCTTTTGCACTCTCTGGTGGCAGCAGGGAGCTAAATTCAACCCACCCAAGGTGGAAACTACTGGCTGATATCTTTTTGTGTGTTTATCTGATTGGCCTGAGGGTTTAACTTTAGAAAAATCTTTCATCCTACTGGTATAAAAGCCTCATGTTTGCGTATCATGCAAACGCAGTTCCCTGTGTTTGCATACAAGTAATTTTCTCCAGTTTAAAAATCCTCTACAGGATACCCTGTCCATAGTCTTCCCACTGTTAGTATAGACCTTTTATAGAGCCCCCATTAGTATAGACCCCATTTAGACCACCCAGATATACCACACCCCTCCATTTTCTCTACCTACTGTGTAAGCAGGATTTAACCTAGCATTATGGATGGTCAGTTTCCCTCCATTTCTCCTACCAGCCTGATTGATTTGGGTATCCTGAGGCAGTGTAGCAACTGCCTCGTACACTGGCAGCCATCTACTCCTAAGTCAACCAAGTATAATTTGTGAGAGATGCATCTACACTAAGAATCTGGAATCCTTGCTCTCTCGCCGACAGAACAGTAATGCTGAACAAGTTATCAGCCCACATACTACACCTTGTACACAAACTGTGCACTCAACACATAAACCATCATATGCATTGGTACGCACCAAAAGCCTCCCTAAACACCAGAGACCTTCAAAACACAAACACACTAAACCTAATATAGCACCTACAACACTCAATGCACATAAAAACACAAGCGCCAGTGTCTCACCAAATAAGCCTTTAAGGCAAAGCACATCTAAACAAATTTTTTTTTAATCATAGGTGACTCCATTGTGAGACATACCGATATTCCACTGACCAGGCTGGACATGGAGAGGGTTACAGTCAACTGTCTGTCAGGTGCCAGGATCTGTCAAATCACACACACAGTCAAGTCTCTCAACAAGTGCCGTTGTGACTCTGTCATAGTTTATGTTGGTGTGAATGAATTGATATATACCTCACTGGACTATATGAAGAGAAACATGATTGAGCTCTCTAAATATGTGTCCCATGCAGGTATGTCCTGAGCCTTGAGCAGCATTCTACCCTCACGTAGGATGATAGTGCAATATAAACAAAAAATGATTTACTTCAACAATTGGCTTAATTTCTAGTGTCATTCTAAAGGGATCCAGTTCCTCTCAGCCTGAGATGACATGGATGATAGACCACGCTGCTTTGCCAGAGATGGTCTTTACCTGTCACCTCTAGGCTTTCAGTTACTGGCTAAGGCACTTGCCTCCCCCATAGTGCCTTTTTTAGGCAAGGTCTCAATAGCAAAAGTTCCAATGTGAAAATGTCACTCTGAAATAAATTAACGGTTATGCTGCTAAATGCTAGGAGTTTAAATCAGAAAACTGCACTCTCTGGAAGCTCTCCTCTCCCTTGAGGATGTTGATGTCTGTGCAGTCCAATAAACTTGGTTCTGGTCCACAGAGACTACCCCAGCCCTGCAAGGCTACAATGCTTGCCACACTTTCAGACTGCAAAATGAACATGTGAGAACCAGAGTAGGAGGAGTATCTGCCTAAATTGAGTTTTCTTGTCTTATCAGTCTAGAGGTGTATTTATCTTTGATGGAGTTACTCCAAGTTCAATTAACTGTGGGTAAGACCCCCCCCTTCAAGTCGTTGTTAATTATAGGCCCCCTTCAATAAACCAAGATACCCACTCTGCTAATTTGGACCTGCATGAGTCAATCAAATTACAACCAAAACACTCTAGTCGTAGGCGTTTTTAACTATCCCTCCATTGACTGGGAAACTTATACAAGTACCAACATGCTTGTACAAATGTTCCTGGACTTTAACACTAATGGCCTGGAACAAATAGTATGCCAACCCCACAAGGGACTCAAATATTCTCGATCTGGTCCTCAGCAACATGGGTGACTGTTGCACCACCACAATTATAGGGCCCTCACTGGTTAAATCTGATCACAAGTCAGTCACATTTGAAGTAGCTATAACACCTGAACCCCTGTTAGGTGCAATCAGGCTAAAAATTTCATCAAAGCTAATTATAGCCTCGTAAGTAATGGCATAAATAACTTCCACGCTCCTGTTCCTGCAGATGGCATTGGCAACTATACTAAGGTATATACAAATGGCCTGTACAAATAGATATACAAATGTATTGACACAGCTGTACCTGATAGGATCAGAACAAGAGCCTCAAATAAACAAGCCTCCCTGGTGGACATTTAGCATAAATAAATTATACAACAAGAGGAAGAAGCTGCTGTCCAAGAATAAAAAAGAGAGGTCCAAGCATTGGAAGAACAACTTCCTCTCCTTGAACAAGCAAATAAGATAACTTGTAAAATCCTCTAAGGACATCTTTGAAAAAAATTTGCAGCCATAGATAAGGATAACCATAATGTATTCTTCAGCTATATCTGTAACCCAAAAGGTAGGATCCAGACGTGTGCTGAACTAGCTGTGGATGGCATCACGTACACTGATCCTGTGAGAATAGCTAACCTGTTAGCTGCCAGGTTTGGTGAAAGTCTCACACCCTGTCCCCTCCAAACATTCTAGCAAGTCATTAATGTTTTCTCCAAGGGCAAAAGCACAGCCTCTATGGGACCGTATGGCATCCCAGTTTGCATTTTAAATGGTCTAAAACATGAGTTAGCAACTCCCTTAAGTACTCTCTCCAGCCACAGCCTGAGTACAACCTGCTGAATGGAAAACCACAACCGTTATCCCCCTTCATAAAGGGGTACAACAACAGACCTTGGGAATTACAGACCCATAAGTTTAACCAGCATTATCTGTAAGGCTATGGAACGAGTCATCATTGACCTTATAAATAAAGATATAGGTGATTTCCAAATGTTTGATCTTGACACAGTTTGGCTTTGTCAAAGGCAGGTCATGCCTGTTAAACTTGGTGGACTTCTTCAAAAATGCCACAGGCAAAGGAAAATCTGTGCTTACAGCCTACATTCACTTAGCCAAGGCCTTCGACACAGTCCCACATTTGGGCATCATTGATAAACTCTCCCAGCTGAATATCAGCCCTTGTGTCATCAGATGTGTTGTTAACTGGATCACCAACAGATCACAGTCAGTCAAAGTTTGGGACTTTATCTCAACCAGAAGATCTGCCACCAGTGGAGTTCCACAGGGATCAGGGCTGGTCCCCCTTTTGTTTGGAATATACTTTTCAGAGGTTCAGCCCAAAACAGAGGGGCTGTGGCTGACTAAGTTTGCAGACGACTGCAAATTAGGTGCAATCATTGAATCTCCAAATGATGTCAGTATACTTCAAGAGGGACATGATGAGCCTGGTCAGACCAGGAAACTGGTCGGTCAATTGACAGAACTCATAGATTTGTTAACACCTTTATGCCATTCGTTGATGGGAACTAATATTCAGGCGAACCGGAATACAGTAAGCGGAAATGAGAGACCGGTAACGAAAAAGAGTAAGAGAAAGAAGGAGCTTATGGGCGATGGTTTACACGACGGCGACTCTTTGGATTTGGAAGGTGAAGCCTTCAACCCTGGAGCTACACCGACAGTGTTTTTGGATGTTAATTCAGTGGAGAATAGATTGGAAGGTCTCAACAATTCTAGACAACAATTGGAAAATAAAAATACAGGTACTGTCCCTTCAAGTAGAATGATGGAAACGCATGACTGGCTTAACAAAAGTTTTTGTTTTAAACTGGACTTTAACAGACCAAAAGGGTTTAAAAATGGAGACTCTTTTAATAAAATGTTGGACAATTTATCTAAAAGCATGTTTAAATATAAAACACTCATTATTGAAAATGCGTATTTAACTGAATGCATTTGTAGGAACGTAGTTCCTAAAGGTTTAAGAATTTGTAAATTTCCAAATAACGTTCAATTGGGCTCGACATTTCATAAGGAATTGATAGAACTTTTTAATAGAAGTGGCTTAGACATTTTAAAATTAATTATAAAGGAAAATAATAGGATTTTAACTAGTTTGCAAAAGGACATTAATGAACTAGAAGGTCTTATTAAGGAAGATTTGATGTTTGGTATTTTTGATGAGAGAGAGAAATATTATAAGATAAGGGGTGATATAGAAGATAAATGTAAAGGATTGATTAATAGGAAAATGGATAAACTGAAACGGGACTTGCAAGATTATGAAAATAATTTGAGTTATCCAAAACCTGCTATGTATACATATACAAACAATAAAAACAATAATAAACAAAATAGAAATTATATAAGGGGACAGGTAGTGGAACCTGAATTTAGAGAAGAAGTATGGAATGAGAATGAATATGACCAGGAATTTCCCCCAATAGAGAAGGAATATAGGCCTTTTTACAGACCCCAATATGAAAATTTTCCTATGAGAGGGGGGAGAAGGAGATATTAATTAAATGTACCCCTGACCCGGACATTAATTTAATAGAAAAGGAATTAAGTGAAGGAGGAATCATTAATACTCTGAATGGATTTACGATTTGTAACTATAGTGAGATAGTACTTGAAAAAGAACATTTTAGTTTACTGGGAAAAGGTTTTAAATTTATTCCCCAGATAAAAGGGGATTTAACTTCAACACTTTTAGATTTAAAATTATTTTTGAGAAAAATTAATTTGAATCTTATATTTAACAAGGGTGATATTCAGAATAAAGTTGATTTTAATTTTAGGTTATTAAAACCATCAACCTATAATCCCCCTATGCATCCCCAACTTAAAAATCTGGAGAATGTGATGGAAAATGAAATAAGAAAGGTTTATAAGAGAACTAGGTTTAATATGAATCTCCAAGAAGGAGAATATAGGGTGTTAAATGAATTGAAGGATAATATAAATATTAGAATAATGAAACCAGATAAAGGTTGGGGAGCTATTTTCATGGATACTATAGTATATGAAGGAGAAATGAATCAAATTCTTAGAGACGAAGTAAAATATACAGAGGTGTCCAAGAATGAAATTATGGTAGCTTATAAAAGAATAGATATAGAATTAGAAGCTATGTATAATGAAGGGACTATTGATAGAAATAGTTTCTCCTACCTTACAGTGGATAAAACTAAGATCCCAGTAATTTATGGTATCCCTAAGGTACACAAGAATTTAATAGACCCCCCATTAAGGCCAATTGTGTCTGCAGATGGTTCTAAGACATTCCCTTTAGCTAAATTTATAGATAACAAGACTAAGCATATATGGACTAATAAAGTAGCTATTTTAAAAGATTCATGGGACCTTTTAAGAAATATTAATTTAGAGTTGTATAATAAAAATATTGTATTTGTAACGATATAGTGGATCTCTTTTCTTCTATTCCCTGTTCCAAAGATATGGAAATGTTTGAAGAAGTAGTGTTCCAAGACAGAATATTGAGCCATAAAGGCAAAGTAGCGTGCACAAATTTGATGGATATAGTTCTTAAAAATAATTTTTAAATATTTAATGGGGAATTTATCAACAAACCCAAGGCGTAGCCTGTGCACCTACATTTGCGAATATTGTCTTGGCCAACTGGGAAGAAACATATATTCTTAATTCTAGTTTTAAATCTTGTTGAAACCTCTATAAGAGGTTCCTGGATGATATAGTTATCTTTTGGACAGGGGGGGGGGGAAGAAAAATTAAAGGAATTTATGACATATATTAAAGAGACTTCTGTTTTTTTGAGATTCACTTATAATGTTTCAGAAATTAACCTACAATTTTTGGATATAGAAATTTATAAATGTAATAATGCCTTTGAATCTAAAGTATATAGGAAACCAACGTACTGTAATTCCTATTTGCACTTAATAGTGCACACCCTACACATTGCAAAAAGAATATAGTAAAAGGGCAATTTGTGAGGGGATCTAGAATGACAAGTAAGCTTGAGGATTTTAAATTGGAATGTGGCTTGGAGAGAATGTTTTTAGATAGAGGATATAGTAAGGAGCTTATTAGTAATATTAGGTTAGAGGTAGAAAGAAAAAGATCAGATAAATTTCATCCTATATTAGGAGAAAAAATAAATGATGGACAACAAAGACAAAAGAGAAAGTATTTACTAATAATGGAGAATATCAACATGCCTTTACTCTAGAATTTAATGATTTAAATAATAATAATATCAGGACCACCTTCTTTAAGGAATGGGAAAGGTTTATGGCATTTACTGACCTGGGGGGGGGGGGTACCTAAGGGTATACCCAAAGTAGTATGCAGAAATCCTTGTAATATAAAAGATTACTTGGAACAAAAAAAGTTTGATCAGAATAAAATTAAGGGTATTAATGGTATTAAAAAGATAGGTACATATTCCTGTGGAAAATGTAATCAATGTAGTTATATGGTCAATAAGGAGAAAATGTATATAGAAAGAGATGGATTATTAGTAAAGGAATGTATAATTGTGAGACAAAGGGTTTAGTATACCTTGCCATCTGTGAAAAGTGTGGGTCTTTCTATATAGATAAAACCGAGAGAACCTTAAAAAGAAGAGTTTATGAACATACCTATGATATAATAAAGGAAAAAGAAACAAATGCATTATATAAACATTCCATGGTATGTAAAGAAAATAAATTTATTTTTTTGGTAATTGAACATATAAAAGATGGGATTAGAGGAGGCCCATGGGGAAGATACTATTGGGTATAGAGAATTGTGGTGGCAAGTGACACTTGAAGCAAGCAAATACCCAGGTTTAAATGAACATGTGTCTATTTTGCCCCTTTTAAAACTAAAGGCAGTCCATACAGCCTACCTTGACCTTGCAGAGGCTTTCGACACAATACCCCAGTCGGGTATTGTAGAAAAACTTACCAGCTTAAATGTAAACCCATATGTCACAAGATGGGGTTGCAAACTGGCTTAAGGACAGAACCCACAGGGTTAGAGTTGCTGGCACTATGTCAGACTCCAAGCCAGTCACAAGTGGTGTCCCACAGGGCTCGGTCCTTGGCCCCCTA
Source organism: Protopterus annectens (assembly GCF_019279795.1). Taxonomy (NCBI): domain Eukaryota; kingdom Metazoa; phylum Chordata; order Ceratodontiformes; family Protopteridae; genus Protopterus; species Protopterus annectens. The sequence continues at coordinate 237,979,983 of NC_056732.1, read as the reverse complement.
TTGTTCGGCATCTACTTCTCAGAAGTGTACAGGCCAACATGGGAAGACTTTGGCTGACAAAGTTTGCAGACGACTGCAAACTGGGCGCCATAGTGGAAAGTGCATCGGACACGGATATCCTTCAGAAGGGACTCACGGAAACAGATAGCTGGTGCCAGAGCCATGGCCTGAAGTTAAATGCCAAAAAATGTATAGTCATACCCTTCGGGAAAAACAAGGTAACCCCAAGCTACCATATAGGTGGCAATCTACTAAGCACAGAAGAGGTTATCAGGGACCTGGGGACCCAAGTTGACAGTGGCCTTTCTTTTGACACTCACGTTGCTAAAGTGGTTAGAAAGACCTTCTACATTGCCCACCTGATCATGAAGGGATTCACATCCAGATCTAGTGAGGTCATTGTTCCCTGTACTCTTCACTTATCAGAGCAATGATCGAGTACAATGCCCCATTCGGGATGTATCTCACCCGACATCTGCAGCAATTGGAGAGACCCCAAAAGTTCCTCACCAAAAGGATAAAGGGACTCCAAAATCTGTCATATGCTGCCAGATTGAAGAAACTCCAGCTCTATTCAGTCGCATACCGTCTGCTCAGAGGTGACATGTGCCTGACATACAAGGCCATGTCCAACCCGGAATTAATGGACATGCTCCACCTCAAAAATCCAAATCCACCAAAACCACTAGAGCAAGTGACTTAAACCTTAGCACGGATATAAATAGGACGTGCTGGAGGGATAGATTTATCACTCAGAGACTCCCTATGCTGTGGAATAAAATCCCGGTCCATGTGAGGCAGAGCACCTCGCTGGCTCTGTTCAAGAGAAATCTTGACCTGTGGATGGGAGATCGTAGGTTTACCCCGGGAATCATCTCTGTGTTACTGCTGGACAGAGGCACAACAAACTAATGGGCACAGTATTTTTTCATATAAGGGGTGGCGTAAGCCACAAAAATTTGGGCTAGGCTTATAAATGCCTTAGGGCAGATAGCCTAGTATAAACCTATGAACCTAAAGGCAGCTAAACTATGAATTTTAGTTATAGTTGTAATATAATTTTGTACCAACAGATGGAGCTATTGTGCTATAAAATGTATTTTCCTTAGTAATGAACATTCATATTATAAATATAAGATTTTAGAATTATAATTTTATTAATTATGTATTTATTTATTAATATTTAATCGTATTTTTAATTATTTATAAGAATATGGAGTTAAATAACCTATTTTATGGATGGATATTTATTTTATTGTATAAATGGAAAGATGAACTTATGAATATTTATGAGCCCAAAATGTGAATTGATTTGTGCATTCAAATTTAATTGAAGCTTTTTCATTGGTTTATTGGTTTTATTAGAGGTATATAAATGCTTGTGGTAATTTATACTAGCATCTGATGAAGTCCAGTGGATGGGATGAAAACGCGATTTATTTTGGAAGAGCGTTAATGTCAAAGTGTTTTGTGCGTGTCTTGTGACAATAAAAGCTGGTTTTAACTGTTTGGAGATCTTCCTTCCTGGGACTGCACTCCTTTTGGATTTTTTATACTTCAAGAGGGGCTTACACAAACCAATGATTGTTGCCAAAGCCATGGACTCAAACTCAGTGCTAAACAATGCAGTGTGAAGTTGTTCAATCTCACCGTTCATTCTTCACTGATGGGTTCGGAGCCGATCATCGGCTCCAACACGGCCGTTAGCAAAGCTTAAGGTTTGTCAGTAGCTCGAGACCAAGCCCCTTATCCCATGATGCACTGCTGGAATTACCCCAGATCTAGTTTGCCACGGCACGGATCTCAGTGGTTCCAGTTCACTCGACCCTTGTTTTTGACTCACATTCGCTTTACGCAAGTTCTTTTGGAAAAATTCTTTAACTTTTGTAGATAGTCATATATTCAGCTCCTGTAGTTGTCTCTCTAGACTTATTCCCTCGGTGCTTCATAATTTAAATATTTGTACCGGCTTCATGTTAGGCCTAGTTATTCAGTGTGTGTGTGTGTTTCCTTACTACTTTAGTGTGCGTTATACTTTTAATAGTGTAGATAGTGTGCTGTTACATTTTTAGTAGAGTTGGCCTTCTTTTCTTAGGCCATTGTTAGAGTGTGTTCTGTGTTAAAGTTGAGCCTAAGGATAGCTTTAACTTTAACTTTTAGGCTGTTTCATACTGTTGGCCAATTTTCTCCGGCCATTTGTTAAACGGTGTTGGTTAATTAGAGTGTTTCTAGAGCCTTGGATACATTTTCTTCTAGGTTGTTTTAGACTGTTTAGTCTGTGTTTTTTGTTAATATGTCTGAAGAAAAAGACAAGTACCCAAAGTCTGGATTCAAAAAATGTCCAGACTGTGGGCAAAAGATGTCTCTCACTGATGGGCATGTTCAGTGCATGTATTGTTTCGGTGCGGTGCACTTGGAAGAGTCCTGTAGCATTTGCCATCCCTTTTCTTCAAGGGTTCTTTTAGAGAGGAAAAGGAAACTTGTGGATTGAGGTTTGCTGAAGCATCCTTTTACTGAAGCTTTGTCTGACCAGGATGGGGCCATCAAGTCCTCTAAATCATCAAAGTCATCTACTGATTCTAAGGCATCTAAAACGTCTAAGAAAGTGGAGGATTCCAGGACTTCGGCTTCACAGCTCTCAGAGCCTTGTGTCTCTTCTTTTCGGAGCCAGCCCACTGTTTTGGTGCTGGTCTGTGAGAGATCTTTATCTCCACTCCTCCAATCGGCACCGTTGGTGCACTCCTCTAGATCTTCTGTCAGCCTCTCTGATTTGGATATGAATCGATTGGTGCAGAAGCTCTTACAGGCACCAGGCCTTGCTAAATTGTTGTCGGCTCTGACTCTAGTATCGGAACTGAAGACCACCTTCCCGGATTTGACTGCTCCTCCTCCGAGCCGTACCAGATCTTCAGAGCCTTTGGAGCCGAGACCTGCTATGGCGTTATCGGTTCCATCTACTCTGATGTCCTCTGTGCCGACCGGGGACTCTGGAGGCCGACACTCTCCGGGGAAGATAGTCGCATCGACTTGGTGACAACTCTTCCTCTCGGGGCCTCGGCTATGATGAGCTCAGCTTCTACCTCTGGCTCAGAGCCCATGGCCTCGGTGTGGGAGGGGATGGCAGGTCCCTCGGGTCTGTCGACTTCTTCTCATTGGAGCCGTGATGCTTTCGAAGCCATGACAAGAGCCTTGTCACCAAAGACATCTTCGACACCAGGTCTGGCCTCTTCTTCCCCCAAAGTGCCTGTGTCTGCTTCTGCCTCCATCGTCCAGGCCAAGCATAGAGACCCTGATCCTCAGGTAGCCCCACAGGGCACCCCTTGCTCTTCCGTGACCTCCCCAGAGGTTCCCACTGAGGAGGCCCCCAGGAAGAGATTGCGTAAGAGGAGACACTTGGACTCCCCACAGGAGTCTTTGACATTTGATACTGGATTGGATGAGTCAGAAGGGTCCCCACGATCCCTCTCTGAGGATAACTCCTTTGCAGAGATACTCAAGATCTTTAGGCAAAGGGGCGATTGACAATCCAAACGCCCTGCTGAGGACGAGTCAGTTCTCCTGAAAGCTTTTGGGTCTCAACCTTCCACCTCTTGGGTGTCTCCGCCCTTTAATGAGCTCATGCAGCTGGTCTCTTGAATGGCATAGAAGTCACCGGAGTCCATGGAGCCTGTCCCACGGAGGCCCAACAAGTTCATTTCTGCCCCCGTAGATAGATTGTTTGTCCAAGCGTGTCCCTGTTGATGCCATGGTGGTGGCGGCGGCCACCAAGAAGGAAATGCCTAAGACTTCCTCGACGATCCATCCTCCTAACAGAGAGTCCAGAATCATGGATCGATATGGGAAACGCATGTTTAGTTCAGCGACTTTTACACTCCGATCCCTGAACTATTTGACCCACTTCACCAGACTGCAAAGAGATCTCCTTAAGGAGTTGGGAGATACTCTTCAGGGTACTGTAGCTGCTGGGGCTTCTGACAAAGTTGTCGCCCAGCTCACTACCTTAAATTCCATCGTGAACTTGTCCATGAGTCTCGCATCATATGCAGCTGATGGAACAAGTAGAGCAGTGGGTACAGGAGTTGCACTAAGACGACATTCCTGGATGCACTTGTGTTCCTTCGCGGAGCCCTTTAAGTCTTCATTTGTCAATACCCCTTTTGATGGCTCATCTCTCTTTGGGGCCCAAAGTGAAGGAAACTCTCACCAGCAAGAAGGAAAGATTTTGTCTGCCATCGGAGTCCATTTTTCCACCCCCTACTTGGCCATACCCCAAAGGCCAATGGGGAGGGAAAATGTGGTTCCGAAAAGCCCAAGGAGCTTTTCATGACACACATGGTCAACCCTCCTCCAGGGGCAGAGGAGGGGGTAACAATGGAAGACGCCGCCCTTGTGGCAGAGGGGGTCCGCAACACCAGGGTGACAGAGATCACTTCTCTGGTCAACCTTATCAGCGCTCCTGAAGAGAGACCCAACTGTCCTGCTCTGGAGGCAGTCTGGGGTCGCTTATCTTTATATCCAGACACATGGCTACATATAACAAATGACAGCTGGGTACAAAGTATTATTTCCAGAGGGTGTTTCATACCATTCTTCACCCAACCCATGCCCCCCAAAGAGAATCCCGGACGTTCCACCCAGTTATAGGGAACAAGCAACTATAGAGGTCCGCAAGTTGCTAGAAAAAAGAGTCATCCAGCTAGTCTCAGCAGACCAAATAGGATCCAAAACTTACTCGAGATTCTTTTTGGTTCCAAAGAAAACAGGGGACTGGAGATCTATTTTGGATCTCAACAGACTCAACCAATTTGTAAAGAAAGAGAAGTTCTGGATGGTCATGCTTCAGTCAATACTTCCCTTTTTAGGGAGAGACAATTGGATGTGCTCAGTAGATCTCAAGGATGCGTACTACCACATAAAACTGGCCAGGCCATCCAGAGATCATTTGCATTTCCGGCTGGGAGCCAATCATTATCAGTTTGGAGCCCTGCCCTTTGGAAAATACAGCCTCCAGAGTGTTTGCCAAATACATGGCAGTGGTCACGGCTCATCTGAGGCGTCTAGGATTCCAGGTGTTTCTGTACTTAGATGATTGGCTCCTTACCTCCACCACCAGGCATCAACTTATTCAAGCAAGAGAATACATTCTGACACTCTGCCATCACTTAGGCATTACAGTCAGCTCAGAAAAATCTGCCTTGTCACCATCGCAGCATATTGTGTTTATAGGGGCAGAGTTAGACACTTCAACCACCACTCTACGACTACCAATCGAGAGGATCTTTCTCCTTCGCCAGCATGTCAACTCATTAGTGTCGAAGGACAGAGCACCAGCCACAGAAGTCCTAAAAGTATTAGGTTTGATGGCTGCAGCGATCTTGGCAATACCATTAGCAAGGATGCACATGCGGATTCTTCAGTGGCTGTTGTTCACCCAATGGTCCTATCAGGAACTTCCAATGAGTCATATGATTTTGATTACAAACTCTTGCAGGAGAGATCTCCAGTGGTGGTTGACGTCTCTTCATGTAACTATAGGACGTCCCTTTGTTCTACCCCCTCCAGTAGCCACTGTGACCACAGACACTTCCCTGATAGGGTGGGGGGGGGCATTTTCATGGAATGACCGCCCAGGGCACGTGGACGGATCAAGAGTCACACCTGCATATTAATGTTCTGGAGATGAGAGCAGTACTTCTGGCATTGCAGTACTTTCAGGACTCTCTTCCTCTAGGCACGATTGCAATTCAGACAGACAACATGTCGGTAGTCTGGTACTTGAACAAGCAATGCGGGACCAAGTCTTACCCCCTTTGCTGAGAAGGCCTCAGAGTTTGGCAGTGGGCTGTCTCCTCCCAGTGCTTTCTGTTGGCAATGCACATCACGGGGAGATCCAATGTGATAGCAGACAAACTGAGCAAGGCAATTTTGTTGCCACACGAGTGGTCCCTTAAGCAAAAGATTGCGGACAGAATTTTTTGCATATGCTGCAATCTTTTTGCCAGTCACATCAACACCAAATGCAGAAGATACTTTGCCCTGATTCTCCCTCTGGGACAACCCCCGAGAGACACACTCGTACATGATTGGCCCCTGGGTCTCCTCTGTGTATTCCCTCCAATCTCTCTTATACCCAGACTTCTACAGAAAGCAATGTTGCTGAGAAGGACTGTCATCCTCATAGCCCCACCTTGGCCTTGGCCGATTTGGTTCCCATTTCTTCATCATCATCTATTGGAGGATCCATGGATTCTGGACCCAGTTCCAGACCTTCTGACACATCCATCGGGGGACATCCATCCCTCCTTGCAGTAACTGAAGCTCACAGCTTGGCTGCTCCACTTCCCCTCATAGCCAGGCTTCATGATCTTTCTAATGAAACAAGACGGATCTTCTTGTCATCTCATAAGCCGCCCACCAGAAGACTATATCTTAGTAAGTGGAAGAGATTTTCCATATGGGCTTCTAAACGGAACATTGATCCTTATCAAGCCCCTTTGACGTCCATTTTAGAATTCTTGAGTATGATTTTTAATGAAGGAGCTGCAGCTGCTACAGTTCGGGTCCATTTGGCTGCTATTTCTAACTTTCATCCAGAAGTAGATGGGCTAAACATAATGTCCCACAAGTTGTCCAAGGCTTTCCTCAAAGGGACCTTCCACATGAGGCCTCCAGTGAAAACTCCTTATTCTCCTTGGAATCTAAACTTTATGCTGTCTCGTATGATTCTTCCCCCATTTGAACCAGCATCATCTTGTCATCTCAAATTTTTGTCATGGAAAACCATATTTCTGGTGGCTATTACTTCTGCCCGCAGAGTGTCAGAACTTCAAGCCTTATCTATCAGCCCTCCTTATTTGATTTTTCATGCTGATAGAGTATCGCTTAGGACAAACTCCTCTTTTTTGACCAAAGTTTGTTCTGAATCCACTATCAACCAAGTCATTGAATTGCCAGTCTTCTTCCCTAACCATTCCAACAAATTAGAGTACATGCTGTACAAACTTGACATTCACAGACAGCTCAGATATCATTTGGACAGAACAAAAGATGTTAGAAAATCAGACCAGCTCTCTGTATCTTTCTCTAAAGCCAGAAAAGGTAGACCAGTGGCTAAAACGCTTTCTAAATGGTTATCTGATCGCATCAGTTTTGTTTATTCAGCTGCTAATATGCCCTTACTACACAAGATTAAAGCTCATTCTACCAGAGCAGTTTCTACATCTTCTGCATTTCAAGTCAAATTACCCCTTGATAGCATTTGTGCTGCAGCCACTTGATCAAAATCTCATACCTTTATCACTCATTACAAAGTTGATAAGGCCTCCAGGAACAGGGCCTCCTTTGGGTCTGCGGTCCTGAAGAATGTACTCCCATGAGCCACCCGAGATTCAGGGTGCTTGGGATGCTACCCATCAGTGAAGAATGAATGGCGAGATTGAACAACTTCACATTAAGAAGTTATGTACTCACCATAATGTTCCATGTGAGTTGTTCCATCTCGCCTTCATTCTTATGTCCTTCCCTCCATCCCCTACCTGGCTGATAGTTGACCTAAAGGCTGGTCTCATCCTGGTTATTCGATCCTTCTTTCTCCTGGGAGAGTAGTTCTGTTCCAGGGATATGGTACCCGCAGCAAACAAGATCTGAGGTAATTCCAGGAGTGCATCATGGGATAAAGGGGCTTTGTCTCGAGCTACTGGCAAACCTTGAGCTTTGCTAACGGCCGTGTTGGAGCCGATGGATCGGCTCCGAACCCATCAGTGAAGAATGAAGGTGAGATGGAACAACTCACATGGAACGTTATGGTGAGTGCATAACTTATTATCATCCCCTTCAGTAAAAATGATATCCCTGCAGACTATCATATAAATAATAATACCCTAAGTAACAACCCAGTAGTGAGAGATTTGGGAATGCAAGTTGACTGTAGCCTAAACTTTGACCCCCATGTCTCTACTGTGATAAAGAAGGCATTCTCTGTCACACTCCTCATTAGCAAAAGCATTGCCTCAAGAGCAAAAGAGGTCATAACTCCTCTGTACTCGACCCTCATTGGGCCAGTAATTGAGTACAATGTTCCATTGGTATGTACCTTAAAAAGCACCTGCAGCAACTTGACAGACCTCAGAGATTTCTAACCAAGAAAATTCAGGGACTCCAGCACATGTATATTGACAGATTGAAGTCACTGTCACTGTACTCCTTAGTGTACCCACTACTTAGAGGAGATTTGTGCCTGGCCTACAGAGCAATCTCAGATCCAAACCTAATGGAAATGCTGCACATCTGAAAGTCAAATGGGACAAGGGTCACCCGCTCCAGGGACCTTAACCTGGAGGCCTGGCTTGTGACATAAAGGACCTGCTGAAGAGACTGATAATGTCTCTCAGAGGTTGCCACTCCTCTGGAATAAACTACCAATTCACATCAAACATAGCCCCTCTATAACCCTGTTTAAGCATAGCCTGGATGACTGAATGGGGAAAACTGTAAATTCCTTCCAGGGATTTCACCTACAGCCCTTCTATATATGAGCAGTCATTGTTAACTAAGATCTTGAGTTTAGGCAACATCCTTTAGATTGAGTTTCTCTAGTGTTATATTGGGTACACATGGCTAGGCTTATAAAGACCTTCAGGTCAGTAGCCTAGTAACTCTCTATGAATCTAAATATAGACTGACTTTTACTGCTATTTTGATGTGTTTTAAATAGATTGCTAGTAATATTCATTGCTGTATTCACTGTTGCAGTCCTTGCTTGGAATGTCCTGCCTGCCCATAGTCCTTAGCCAATAGCTGGCTGTCACTAAGTTTATACATTAAGAGTAAAATTATGTAAGAGATGGACCCTAATTCTTTTTTTGATGACTACATAGGTTCATGGGTTCATAGGTTCACAGGCGCTTAATAGGCTATTTATCCATGAAGATCTTGGGAAGCCTAGCCTTACATTCTCATGGTATTTTTAGGCCTTATTTTTTTGCATACAGATCACCTGGAGATAGGCTGAACAAGGATTTGTTGGGACATTTACATATTCCTCTATCCTTGAGGGACAGGGATCCTAAATCGGAGGTGAATTTGCAGTTAACTAATTCATTCATCCAAATGACATTAGAATAGAACAAGAGCTTTCTGTGGAGTGGAAGACTATTCCATAGAAGCAGTATTCTGCTTGATAAAAAGTTGCCCCTCCAACATGTTCTATTTATTTTGTAAAAAAGATTTATGTCCCCTCAGCGGGCATTTTTTGACACTGTTGGCATAGCAAATGTGTAATAGGTTTGACAGAATAGGGTCTTTTGAGGCTATATAAGTTAGACAGAGGTTGCCTGTCAGTAATGTGTATGATACTGAGAAGAGAGAGAGAAGGAAGTACCTGCTTTTGCCCCTTATGGTAATCTTAACTATCAAAGTCCCGACCCTAACCCCTTCAATTGCTATTATCAGTTGTGTAAGCTGATTACTTTTTTCCATCCGTTGTTTTATATAGATCCATCATACTGAGAACGTACTCATCAAAAAACTACTGCTCTTGAGCTAACCTCCTTTACTACAAATCAATTTCACAAAGCTCCCATCTGCTTAGCATCGTTGTCACACTCTGAGTGGTTCCTGAATAAATCCTGTGCCATCCGTGGCAGATAAAGGATTTATCTTACTGGTTTGCACTTCAACTGATTGCTGAGAAATACACTTTTGTGAAGCTTTGCTGGCAGTGTTACTGTCTAAGTTGCTACTTTGCATTTTTATTGGAACTTAATTGTTGTATTCCTGAAATTTTGACCCTGCTAAAGGGATTCTGCACAGTTTCCTTTATTTTAAGTGCCTGTATAAATTTTGTGTGTTTGAGAGGCTCTTTGCTGATTCCCACAGAACTCAGCAACACTTTGTGTTATCGCCTGTGCCTCTGAAGTGATTTTCATGCATCATGTGCCATCCAAGCAAAAAATAGGTACTTCTACTAAAAATAGTACTTCCAGAAGCTGATATATAGTGATCAACTACTGATTTCTTGTTTTACTTTTGCATTTATCAGTATTTAAAGCTGAAATTATTGCATTGCTCAAACTGTCTCGCTGTTGATCTGGTTGACTTGAAATTGCTTTGTTTTGCTAGTTTGTTAAAGTTTCTTTGTGGTAGAATACACTCTCAAGCAGTCTTTTTTGTGCTTTTTCATTAAGACTGGGATAGTGGCAGTAGGTGGTGGCTTGGTCTGTCTGAGCCGGAAAACACAGAAGTTAATCTACAAATCTAATACTAGGACTGCAGCCTGCATTTTAGTGATGCATTGCTTTAAGTTAAGCTCAGAGCAGCTAGTTTGCACATCAGATAGCACTAATACCAATATCGTAACACTATTAAACCCTAGTCCCAAAACCCAGTCCTCAGACTCTAATAGCCCACCCTAATACAAGCCTGGACAACATGGCTATGCGATTTCCATACGTCTCCATAGGCAGTTTAGTAGATATTTGTCAATCTGAGACAATATAGCAGCTGTCTCATGTTCATTGACAACCTTTTAATCCTTAAAGAAGCCAACTCAGTATATGAGAGATGTGCATACATAGTACATACTTTCCTTGGAGACAAAATTCCCGTACACGAATAAGGTTGTCGAAGAACTCATATACACACACACAAACACACACACACACACACACACACACACACACACACACACACACACACACACACACACACACACACACTGTCTCTCTCCCCACATCCACCACATTTAGTGTCCACACAGATGAACCATCTTATGCTGAGGCACTACAAAGCAGTCTTCTCAAATCACAAAGATCTCCTAAGCCTGGAAATGGTGATACCTATCCTCAGCAGTCTCTATAGCATACACTAAAAGCAACAACAAACACTGCATAGAAGCTTACACCCACTGGACCCCAGAAAACAAAGCTCATAAGGCAAGCAAACAATCTACCTAGGGCTCTTGTTATGGGGACTCCATTGTATGACACATACATGCTCCACTTACCAGATTGGACAAAGAAGATTATGGTCAGTGGCTTATCTGGAACTAGGATCCACCAAGTTACAAACAGACTAAAGTGATTGCACCTCATTTACTAGTTTGATTTTGTAATAGTCCGCATGGGCATAAATGATCTGAGACATACCTCTGTCTCTGGATTATATGAAGAGAGACATTATGGATCTCTCTGAATATGTGTCTCAGATTGGTGTGCCCCTTGCATTGAGTGACATTCTACCTTCACCAAGGTTAATGCCACAGTATGAACAAAGAATGATTGACTTAAACAGTTGTCTTAGTTTCTTGTATTAGTTCAGGACATATTCAATATCTGTCAGCCTGCGAGTACATGGTCAATAGACCACATTACTTTGCTAGAGAACGCTGGCACCTGTCCCCCCGGGCTTCCAGATTTTGGCTAAAATTTTATCCACCCCAATGCTGAAGTGATAAACCTACCGACATAGCAAATAAAACCCAAAGGAACCTAAGGTGTTATTGCTCAGTCCCAGGAGCCTTAAGAAGTAACTTAAGAAGTAAGAAGTAACTCCACACTCTACAAGCTCTCCTCACACTAGTGAATACAGACATCTGTGCCTTTACTGAGACATGGTTTAAAGCCACAGAAAGTACTCCAGAAGTGCAAGGCTACAGTGCTTTCACACATTTAGACCATCAGCCCCACAGAGCAGGACTAAAGATGGAGGTGTCTGTCCATTAGCAAAGTATACCTCAAGGTTGGTTAAACAGGATGACAATCTGGAGTTCATCCACATGCAGATCAGTTTAGATAGTCCTTTACCATATCTTAACAAGCTGTAGGTCACAATCTATGTTTCAAGAATCTCACAACTCTTATCTGTAATTACTGGAGACACTGTCCCTCTAATCAAACACTCATTTTATGGGAGACTTTAAGTATCCATCTATAGACTGTGAAACGTACACTGCCACCAACTTGTAGGCACTAGGTTTCTTGGACTTTATTAACACAAATGTTCTTGATCAGTTATTGTGCACTTCAGCCAAAGGTTCAAATATACAGCACATTCACTGAGCAGAGAGACATAGCAAATCTGTTGGCCAGCAATTAAGGTCAGACTTTACCCATCACTCTTCCCTCACCACTCCTTGTGAAAGTCAATAGATGAATGGAAAAATGGTGTATACCACCTACCTATACCTGGCTAAGACATTCACTGAACTAGGCATAAATCCCTACACAGCTTGCTGGATTGCTAGCTGGCTCACAGATGGGACCCAAGAAGTCAGGATTGGTGAGACCATGTCTACCAAGAGGTAGGTCACCAGTAGAGTACCACATGGCTCTGTGCTGGGCTTAGTCCTCTTTGGCATCTTTCTTCTCAGAGGTCCAAGATGATGTTAAGGGACTCTGGCTCACCAAGCTTTCAGAAGACTGCAAATTCGGGGCTATCATAAATCCCCCCCCATGATGCTAACATCTGCAAGAGGGTCTAGCCCAGACAAATAACTGGTGCCAAAGCCACGGATTAAAACTCAATGCAGTGAAGTACATTATAGTGCCTTTTTGGAAAACGTCTACCCAAGCAAATTACTCCGTTGATAAGACACCTCTGAGAGTCGACTCAGTAGTTAGAGATCTGGGAATATATGTACACAATAATCTGGCCTTTTACCAACACATAGCCAAGGTAGTAAAAAAATAATGCTGTCACCCAACTTATCAGAAAGGGTATGAGAACCATCTCTAAGGACGTTATAGTACCACTCTACTCGTCCCCTTATCAGCCCCATCATTGAATACAGTGTCTCCTTCAGCATGTTCCTCACCAAGCGAATCCAGGGTATTAACAGACACTCCCATACAGATCATGTTGGAGCTTTGTCTCTATACTCTGTCATCTACAGTTTGTGGAGACTTGATCTGTGCATGACATATAAAGCATCCTTAGCTCTAGCCCTGATAGAGCTTTTGCACCTCCACAAAACCAGCAGCAACAGCAACACTAGATCCAGGGATTTAAACTTTGCTCGTGACATAAGTAGAACTTATTGGTGAGACAGATATGTAACTCAAAGGATTCCCATGCTCTGGAATAGGCTCCCCATCCATATGAAGCAGAGTCCTTTCCTAGCCTTTTTCATATGTAACCTTGACCACTGGATGGGAAATCGCTAATTCACCCCCCAAGCTGGGCCCCCCCATGTCTCTCATAAACAGAGGCAGACAGTAAACATTTCCTAACTAACATTGGATGGGTAATCATAAATTCATCCCTGGGCTGACCCCTGTCTCTCTTATAGACAGAGGCTGAGACCATAAACATTCTGTAACTAACATAACCCCCCCCCCCCTGTGTAACTTTTTAGCCACCTGCTAACAAACATAACCCCCCTTAAGATGCACATGGTACCAGAAGATGCATTTGGGCTGGCTTGTGTGACTAGGCTTATAAAGGCCCAGCTGATTGTTAGTGTAGTATGTACCTGTGAACCTTTGAAAAGGTCTCTATAGTTTTCTATGATTTAGGACCCTGATTTTTAGTGAGAAAGCATTGTGGTGGTTGCAGTTGTGACAAGTGTTTGGACAGGTACATACCGATAGTGGTAATTGTACTCAATGATCTGCCTGAGTTCTGAATACAGTTGAGCAATTACATCTCTGTCTGGATGCCTTAGCTTTAGATACAAGCTGTGTGATGAAAAATGGCTTCCTTTCAATAGTGGATATGTGATGAACGGACAACTGTTTGTTGTCAACTTAGATTCCCAGATCTCTTATCTACAGTATCAATTTTCAGATGGGTATTGTTACTGTGATAGTTAAAAGGGGAGTCATGCATGCCAAAGAATGCATTTGTACATCTCTTGGTAATAAGTTTTTAATCCATGGTTTTGACACCAGCTATCTGTTTGTGACAGGCCCTCATGTGGAGGTCTTGGTGTCCTTTGGGGAATTTATGATGGCACCTGCAAACTTTATTATTCACAAACCATTACCATTTGTTTTGACTAAGATCAAATATAGTGTAGACCTCCAAGATGTAAATGCCAAAGAAGAATGGCCCAAGGACTGAACCCTGAGGCTCTTTGCTAGTGATAGTTCTTTTGGAGGAGATAGACCCACCCACCCTTACTTCCTGGGTTCTCTGTCAGATTGTTTGCTATCCATCAAGTTAAATGAGTGTTAGCTTTTAGATGTGAAAGTTTATCTATGATTGCTGAGTGTGAGACTGTGCTGGTGTAAGGTCCAGATATGTAGTGTACACTAATTTTCCCTCATCCATGGCTTCATTGACTTTTATGAAGAAATTGACCAGGTTAAGTAGACAGGACCTGCCTTTGACAAATTTGAATTGGGTTGGGTCGAGACTCCGTAGGTTTTATATATATATATATATATATATATATATATATATATATATATATATATGAATCTACTTCAGTAGATCGAACTTTTACAAATTCAAGCCACCTATGGCCGAGACCATATGTTTGAACTTGTAAAAGTTCGAACACTGAAGAAAAAAGTAAAAAAAAACTACAAAAAACAAAAATAAACGGCTGTAGCAGGGGAGATATATCCCCCTGCACCCCCACACCCCCCTACTTAAATATACCAACTCCAAGATCGCACTACATTGCGGAAAGGGGAAATCTTCCCATTCTGCACTGTACAGAGATCTCCATTCAGTCCGACAGAACTTTTACAAGTTCGAACATATGGTCTCGGCCATATGAGGTTTGAACTTGTAAACGTTCAATCTACCAAGATCCATAATGATACTTTCAATAGCTTTACAGATGAGACTGGCGAGGTTTATGGGTCTGTAGTTACCCAGGTTCATCAAAGTCCCACCTTTGTGCAAGAGAATGATCGTTGCTGTCCTGTATTCAACCAACGCAAATCCCGTTTCAAAACTAATATTGAATAGTCTCTGTAGGGAGTCTTTTAAGTCATGTTTCAGACTAACTGGTAGTCACCCTGATATGTTATCCAGCCCCATAGATTGTAGTGTTCTTCTCTTTAGAAAATGCCTTGAGAACTTGTTCTTGGGAGATTTGGGGGGTGGGGTGGGGAAAGTGTAAATGTGGGTGTTTCATAGGAGAATATTGGAGGGGAGGGGAATGTATTTGTTGGCCAGTAGACTATATATGTCCTCCGGGTCCAAGTATGTGATATTATTATTTGTTTTGTGCAGTGTTGGGCACTGTTTCTGAGATTTCTAACATAGCTGAATAAGGCTTTGTGGTTATATTTTACATAGGTGGCCATTTTTACCTCGTATCTGGCTTTAGCTAATTTGATCAGGATCCAGAGAGTTCCTTGTTTAGTTTAGCAAGAGTGTTTTCATCTTCTTGAGAATTAGATTTATTTTTGCATGCAATTAGATTTTTCTTTTATTGAAGAATTTGTTTATCCTTCACATGGGTTATTTTTGAATTTGGAGATATATTTATCTCTGAGGGGGACAAATGCTACTATGCAACTATTGACATGTGAATAGAATTTGCCAGCAAACAAATCTGTGTAAGTAGTGTAGTCATCAGTGTGGACTAGGCTTTTGAATTTAGCCTGGTCAGCATACCTCTCAACCTGGAAACATCAAAAATCTGGACAAGGCCCATGAAAAATAGGCACAAATCTGTACACCGGTTAACATCAACTTTGCATCTATAACCACGTTACCCCACCCAATCCAATAGAATTGTGGGATACCAACTTTCAAATGCAAACTGAAAACCAGACCACCAAAATATGGCACCAGAGTCCCCCTGCAGCCATGCCAATGTCCCATTACCTGTCTATTTCACCCCATTTACCATAAACACTAATGTGTGCATACTGCTTTACTTCTGCAATGATTATTTGGATTTTATTTTTACATTTTAGAGCACAATGCACAAACACTAATAGACATCTGCTAAACAAAGCAGTACTGTCTCACAATGAAAATAGACGGCATTAAAACCTCTCTGCCCTTGAAACTCACATTCATTGAAACACACACCACATCCAAAGAAAATGCATCTGGCCAGTGGTGGATAAAGATTACCTTTGGGCTGTTTTCAAATCATTGTCCCCTTGTACACAAAACAAGAAACATACATGTGTTCTTTGATACACTTCCTGATTTTATTAAATTATATTCCTTGTATAATACAGCACACTTGTTAGACGGAGCACTTTTTAAAGTTATTGTTTGAACATTTTTCCAGTAGGCAATGAAACAAAATGCATGAACCAATAATGACAAAACTGGCCAGTTCAGAACATGTCCATCATAAAAGTCTACTTCCACACAATATATATATATATATATATATATATATATATATATATATATATATGTATATATATATGTATATATATATATGTATATATATATATATGTATGTATGTTTGCACAGCTTCTCGCACTTATTTTCAATTTCAGTTTTTTTTTGGGGGGGGGGCAAACATTTTGGAAAGTTGTTAGAATAAAATGTTGCGATCTGATGTTGTTAATCTTCATTCATTCCTTACTGATGGGTTATCAGTTCCGTCCTTGGAACTGAGCCAGCCATATATCAAGCTCATGCAGGGCAAAAACTCTCGAGTCAAGGTCCTACCCATAATTCTCTGCTCCCTGTTACCTCGGATCTCGTTTGCGGCATTGCTGTACAGCTGTGTCAAGCCACTCTCTCTCAGCTAAGTGAATAATTTTTAAAAGTTTATATATCGTTTCTACTTTAAAGTTCTTCATTCAGTTACTTGTGTTATTCTCCTATCCTATCGTATCCTTAAGACTCCTCTCCCTTTAGTCTATTTCCCTTTATTACCGTTTTCATACCTTTGAGGTAATTCTTTATTACCATCGTTGGTAATCCTTTTTTCTTTTTATGGGTAGCCTTTCTTCTTCTTGACACTATTGTTCTTCTCCACATCAATATGTCAGTTTAAACAGTGAAAAGGATTGCGGCCGTAAGTTACCACTTTCTGATGGCCATGACTTATGTGTCTATTGTTTGAATGTCTCACACCTTACTGTGGATCCCCCATGTGGGATTTGTAGAAATTTTTCGACCAGGGCTATTAACGAGAGAAAGAACAAGTTAATCCTGAAAGGCCTCCTCAAATCTCCTTTCTGTGAGGCTATCTCTGGGTCGGAAGGCTCAGCCCCTCCTGCTAAATCCTGTAAGAGGCGATTTTCTTCGTGTTTCACTGTTGCAGTCATTACATTTGGGTTATCTTTCTGCAGGTAGCCCTCAGCCGGCCTGAATATCAAAGTCTTGGATCCCTGCGTCGGATGCTGTCTCTTCTTCCATGATGTCAGGTCATCAGGGGTATAAAACATGCAGCCGATGCCATTACATCAGTCTTTCTTGCCGCACGGTGCCCAAAGCAAAAGCAGTTCACAAGTGCCGGTTGGCCAACTCCTGAAATTTTCGTTTTCGAGTTTTAGAACCGAAGTCTTCCAAAAAGCTAAGTACCCCATTGGGGATAGTTTTCTTTCTCTAAACCGATATCAGTAAAAATTTAACAATTGTATTACCTGTGGAAAGCAAATACCTCTCTAAGATTTTCATTTGCACCGCATTCCTTGCTTAAGCCCAGACCACGACATCCCTCGCTATCGGTTTTGTGCCTTATTCAACCCCCGAATGATTTGTCTGTTTATTTTTGCAGCAAATTATTTTGGTACTCGGTTTAACTGTCCAGAAATGGCTTTGGTAAGCCATCCACCTACCAACATTCTGATAAAATGTAAAGATAAAGACAGAGACAGACCTCATAGGTACAAAGCTACCGACGACTCTTCCGTTAAGCTAGTTGCCAGTTCACTGGTACTCAGTGAGGCGCTTTTGCAGCCCCTGATACCCGCTACTTCAGATTCGCAGGCCTCTACTCAGACTGATTCAGAGTCCGGTATGCAGCAAGCTGCTTCTTCGACTATGGAACCTATGGATGTCTCTACCTTGGATGGGTCCGGAACCGCTGTGCAGGCACTGGCTTCTGAAGGTGTATTCAGGCCTACAGACTTGCATTTCAGACTGATGCCATCTTCTTCTTCAAGGCCTAAAACTCAACCCATGCCTAGAAAACCAATGTCCAAACTGCATGGTCAGGCCCATATACCTAAAAAACAAATGATAAGAATGGCTGAAGACCTTATTACTTTAATTAGGGGAAGCTAGCCTTCACCCTCTGAGAGACCTAGAACTGGTTTTCCTTCTGATTCTTTTGATCAGGATTCTGAAATTTCTGTTTATTCTGATTACCAGGATTTGCCCTTATCTACCTATGAGGATTCTGATGCAGAGGATTCCATTCCCACTGCTTCCCCTCCAGAAGATTTTTCCTTTGGTGAAACCTTGCACACTCTTAGGGAGCATTTCCGCTGGGAAAGCCAGGATTACTCTGACTCCAAAAAGAGGCTGAGGGAATTCTTACTCCTCCCTCAACACAGGCCTTTAGCTATTGCTCCTGTCCTGGACATTGTAGATGATGCCTTCTTGGAATCTAGCCTGGCCCCAGACAATTTACTTCCATCTCCCAGGAAACCTGACCGGTATTACAGAGTACCTGACAACTCACAAGTTCCTTTTCAAGAATCCTACTGCGGACACAGAGACCATTTCCCAAGGACCTAAAGGCATTAAGGCTACTACTACCAAAAACCCTACCGCCTCTGATAGAGATTCCAGGGCCTTGGACAGATGGGGTAAGAAGGTATACACTTCTGCTGCCTTGGCCATTAGGGCCTTAAACTGCCAGATGTTCGTGTTTCACTGTTGCAGTCATTACACTTGGGTTATCCTGCTGGCAGGCAACCCGCAGTCGGCCTGAATTCCAAAGTCCTGGTCCAGCGTCGGTTGCTGTCGCCTCTTCCCTGACGTCAGTGCGCCAGGAGTATAAAAGATGCAGCTGATGCCATTTTCTTCAGTCTTTCTTGCCGCGCGGTGCCCGAAGCAAAAACAGTTCGCAAGTGCCGGTTGGCCAACTCCTGAGAATTTCGAAATTGAATTTCAGATCCGAAGTCTTCAATAAAGCTAAGTACCCTGTTGGGGAAACTTTTTTCTTGCTCCAGACTGATGTCAGAAAAAGTTAACAATTGTATTTCTTGTGGGAAGCAAATACCTCATAAGGATTTCCACTCTTACTGTATTCCTTGCCTAGGCCCTGACCACGACGTTGCTAGTTGTCGGTTTTGTGTTAGATTTAACTAACGCACTATTAAGCGTCGGTACGATTTTGCTTTTCATTATTTTGGAAAAAGGTTTAACTACATAATGCCGTCAGAACAATCGACCGGAATTCATAAAAAATGCAAGGATAAAGACAAGGATAAGCATCCGAGGTCCAAAACCGACGACGAAGCCTCTTCTAGGCCAGTCGCCGGTTCGCCGGTGCTCAGTGAGGTGCTTTCTCAGCCCCTGACTTCCACTACCTCAGAGCCACAGGCCACCTCTGACTCCCACGTGGAGACAGCTAGGCCTCTGGATACTCAAGGTATTGTTCCTTCGGAAATTAATCCCTCAGATGGGTCCGGAGCCGCTGAGCAGGCATCGGCTTCTGAGGGTGTCTTCAGACCTACACAACTTTATATAAAGCCTACTTCAGCATCCAAGACAAAGTCTAAAACAGTTTTAAAGACAAGGAAACCAGTGCAGCATTCTCCAGGACAGGTTTCTATGCCTAAGAAGCAGATGCTCAAAATGGCCGAAGACCTAATTACTTTGATCAGGGGTTCCCATCCTCCTCCTGATAAGAGGCCTAGGCAAGACACTGAATATGTTTCCTCTGATCAGGTTTCCATTTCTTCTGATTCCTCTTCTGATCAGGGATATTCTGTTCCTCCCTATGAGGATTCTGATGCTGACGATTCTATTCCTTCAGCTTCTCCGGAGGACTATTCTTTTGGGGAAAATCTGCATACCATAAGGGAGCATTTCCATTGGGAGAGCCAGGATTATTCCGATTCTAAGAAAAGATTTAGAGACTTTTTTTTACTTCTTCAGCACAGACCTCTTGCAATTCCCCCTGTTCTAGACATAGTCGATGATGTTTTCTCAGAGTCCAGCCTGTCTCCAGACTCTTTACCTCCTGCCCCTGTCAAGCCAGACAGATACTACAGGGTCCCAGACACACACACATTTCTTTACAAAAACCCTGCTGCTGACCCAGAAACTATCTCACATGGTCCCAGAGGGTCAAGGCTGCTTCTGCCAAAAACCCCGTCCCCTCAGACAGAGATTCTAGGGCTTTGGACAGATGGGAGAAAAAAGTTTACACTTCTGCTACCTTGGCTGTAAGGGCTTTAAATAGTCAGTTTCATATGCTCAAATATCAGCAATATTTACTGTCTTTGTTAAAACAAAAAATGTTGACAAATTCTGAATGTACTGAGAACAAAGATTTGCAGGATTTATTGCATGCAACTGAACAAGTGGGAAAACATACTTTGCAATGTGGCTATGATTCACTGGAGGCCTCGTCCAGGGCCGCTGTTACAGGTTCTGTTATTAGAAGGTATGCTTGGTTAAAGGAACAGAATCTGCCTGATCATGTTAAAGCAAAATTATTGGATGCACCATTACAGCATGATACTTTGGTGTTAAGGCAGAGGAGGTGTTAAAGAAAATGGAGGATAAGGCAAAATCTATGCACAGTAAAGGACTTCTTACAGGTACAGCCACCCAGATTTAGCAGGAACTGGCCCTCTAAGAATTGGTCCTTTCCAGTGTCAGACAGACCACAAAGAGGCAGATTCAGACGCCCTAGAGCCAGGCAACAGCCCCAGGGCTCATACAGGCCCAAACAATGGGGTGCTTCTACCTCCAAAAGCGGAGAAGACAAATCACAGCCTTATAGAAAACAGTCCCAATGACTTCCCTCTGCCAATGCCAAGCACTTATTTATTGGCAGCACCCTTAGGGGGAAAGCTAGCACTTTTTTCACAAAACTGGCACAAGATCACCCATGACAAATGGGTCTTAAATATAGTCTCTCAGGGCTACAGGTTCCACTTTCACACCCTTCCAAAGGCAAAAGTTATGCCAGACCTGCCATGCAATCAGTGGCAAGAGGCACAAAAACAAGTTTCATCTCTCATGGACATGGGGGCTATTCAGCCAGTGCCACAACAAGAGTACGGACAAGGATTTTACTCAAGACTTTTCTTAGTACCAAGAAAGGACAAAGCCTGGAGATCAGTTTTGGACCTGTCTATACTAATTACTTTTCTGGACGTCCAAAAATTCAAAATGTTGACTCTACAGCAGCTTCTGCCCATGCTGGACAAGAGGGCTTGGCTTGTAACTTTGGACCTCAAAGAGGCATACCTGCATGTCCCAATCAGACAATCTTGCAGAAGATACCTCAGATTCATAGCTGGCTCAATGCACTACCAATTCTCTGCACTGCCCTTTGGCTTATCTACTGTGCCCAGGGTCTTCACAAAATGCCTGGCACCAGTAATCGCATTTTGCAGACAAAGATGAATTCAAATATACCCCTACTTGGACGACTGCCTTATTCAAGCAAGGACAGATATTCTACTACAGCATATGGCATTTGTAAAAAGATTACTAATTTGCCTAGGGTACACAGTAAACGAAAAGAAATCAAAACTAGTGCCCTCTCAAGAGATAATATTCCTGGGTGCAAGCTTAAATACAACTGCCCAGATGGCTTATCTCACACCAGACTAACAAAGGCATCTGACTTCTTATTTCAAATACATGGCAACAAAGACCCAGTTATCTGCAAGGAAAATTCTGCAGGCTCTGGGCTACATGGCATCCTGCATTCTACTAATTCCATATGCAAGACTGCATATGAGGAAACTACAATGGTATCTAAAAAGTGTTTGAACTCAACGTTGCCACAGCCTGGAAACAGTAATTACTCTCATTCTCTGCCTGCAACAGGAATTTCAATGGTGGTTACAGGCCTGTCACCACAAGGGACAGCCATTCACTTTACCCAATGCCAGGCAGACACTAACAACAGATGCATCAGATTATGCCTGGGGGGCGCACATGGCAGGAAAATGTATTCAGGGCACATGGCCCACAAACCAAATGCATCTTCATATCAATCAAAAAGAGATGCTAGCTGTACAAAATGCCCTGACAGCCTTCAAGGACCTACTTCATCCAGGACAACTACTGATAAAGACAGACAATACTACAGTCATGTGGTACATAAACAAGCAAGGGGGCATACATTCCTACCCCCTCTGCAGGCAAGCCATGACTTTGTGGAACACAGCATTGACTTATCAAGTACATCTGCAAGCACAATTCCTGCCAGGAAAGACAAATACTTTGGCAGACAAACTAAGCAGAAACCTCATGGATCCTCACGAGTGGAAACTGGATCCACAAATCTTCAACATGATAACAGGGAAATGGGGATGCCCAGACATAGATCTATTTGCCTCCCCTCACAACTGCCAGCTACAGAGATTCTGCACTCGGACTTATCACAAGCAAGCATGGAAAGTGGACGCCCTTTCATTCAGCTGGAAAGCCCTTACAGTATATGCCTTCCCTCCTCTGCCTCTCCTCTCCAAGGTACTCCTAAAGGTCAGACAAGAGAAGCCAAAAATGGTACTGATTGCCCCAGACTGGCCATGCCAGCACTGGTACCCAGTCCTAAAGAGCTTGTCTCAAGGCCCAGCCTGGACATTGCCTCTAATACCTCATTTGCTGACCCAACAGAACAATCAGATCCTGCACAGCCAACTCAAAACCCTAAATCTGGCTGCATGGCAGATAATGTAATCATTCAGAACACACCTGTCTCTAAAGCAGTTATGGATGTTATTTTGGAGGCCAGGAGGCCCAGCACCAGAAAATCTTATGCAGAAAAATGGAAGACATTCTGTGCTTGGAACCAAGCGCAGGGAATTGACTCGCTTGAACCAAATATTCCTCAGATTTTGCAATACCTAACTGAGATGCTGGACAAAGACCTATCCTCATCAATTAAGATCCATGCCTCTGCCATTTCAGCTCATTACAATACAGACCCACCTATTTTTTGTCATCCACTGCTAAGCCAGTTTATCAGAGGGGCCAAAAACATAAGACCTCCAAGTAGAACTCCAATACTTACATGGGACCTCAATTTTGTCTTGGAAAAACTCACACTGCCTCCTTTTGAGCCAGCCAATACAGCAGAGATAAAATACTTGTCATGGAAAACTGCTCTTCTCCTAGCAATAACTTCAGCAAGAAGAGTCTGAGTTACAGGCACTAATGGCTGTGGAACCTTTTATTATTTTCCATCAGGACAGGGTTTCTCTAAGGACAAACCCCACATTTATGCCTAAGGTAGTGTCCAGCGTTGCTCTTAACCAAACCATACATTTGCCTACCTTTTATCCAAACCCACAGAATAAGGGGGAGAGACTTCTGCATACTTTGGACATACACAGACAGCTACGCTTTTACTTGGATAAGTCTAAAGCCTTCAGAAAGACTGAAGAACTCTTAGTGGCATATGCTGCAGGTTCCCAAGGAAAAGCTATTTCAAAGCAGACCATTTCAAAATGGATAGACCACTGCATTCATTTCTGCTATTCACAACATGGCAAATCAGTGCCCAAGGGCATTAGGCCACATTCTACCAGAGCAGCAGCCTTCCTCAGAGGAGTACCAACCAAGGATATTTTGGAGGCTGCAACATGGACTTCAGTGCAAACTTTTACAAAGCGCTACCATTTACCTCTCTACTCTAAATCCAGAGCAGGCTTTGCCACTGCAGTTCTGCAGGGCCTCATAGCCACTCCAAACTCTATTTAGGCCCAGCCGCCCAACCTCAGCTTTGGGATTCAACCCAAGTGTAATGACTGCAACAATGAAACACGATGAACATAGTACAGTTGTGTACCTACCATAAATGTAGATGTTCGAGTGTATTCACTGTTGCAGTCCAGGTTACCCTCCCACCATCCCTCTTTTTCTTTGCTGGGACTTATCTGTACCTATCCATTCTATACAACCTATGTGGTGTATTTGCTTGTAGATGAAGGTTATGTGCATGCTTTTTTATGATCATAATTTTCACAGCCTACCCTTTTGGGGGCACCTGACATCTGGGGCAAGAAAAACTGAAGAAAATGGTGTGGGCTGCATGTTTTATACCCCTGGCGCACTGACGTCAGGGAAGAGGCAACAACAACCGATGCCGGACCAGGACTTTGGAATTCAGGCCAACTGCGGGTTGCCTGCCAGCAGGATAACCCAAGTGTAATGACTGCAACAGTGAATACACTCGAACATCTACATTTATGGTAGGTACACAACTGTACATTTCATATCTTAAAGTATCAGCAGCATATTATGGGACTACTTAAACAGAAAATTATGTTGATTCCTCACTGTGCTGAAAATAAAGAATTACAGGATTTAATGCATTCTGATGAACAAGTTGGTAAATATACTTTGCAATGTGGTTTTGACACTTTAGAAGCATCTTGCAGGCCTGCTATCACTGGGTCTGTACTTAGAAGGCATGCTTTGCTTAAGGAGCAAAATTTGCCAGATCATGTTAAAGCTAAATTACTGGATGCTCCCTTAAACCAAGACCACCTCTTCGGCAACAAAGCTGAAGAAGTCCTTAAAAAGACGGAAGAAAAAGCTAAATCTATGCAAACTGTTAAAGATTTCCTGCAAGTACAGCCTCCCAGATTTAGTAGGCATTCGCCTTCTAAGAATTGGTCCTTTCTTGTCTCTTCCAGGCCTTCTCAGTCCAAAACCAGGAACAGCAGACCACCTAGGCTACAGTCTCAAGGTACTCACAGGCCTAAGCAGTGGGGGGCTCCCAATTCCAAAGCTGGAAAGACACCCCCTATGGAAAAATGTCACAATTACTTGACCTTAAACCTTCCAAGCCCTGCTCAACTGCTTCCTCCCTTAGGGGGAAAGATCGCCCTGCATGCAAAAAACTGGGAACTCATTACCCAGGACAAATGGGTTTTAAATATAGTGCATTCACAAAGTGCCTAGCACCAGTCATTGCATTTTGCAGGCAAAGAAATATTCAAATATACCCATACCTGGACGATTGTCTAATTCAGGCAGAAAGCCAGGACATGCTCTAACCTCACTGGGGTACACCATAAACGAAAGGAAATCTCATCTAGTACCCTGCCAACAAATTGTATTCCTAGGAGCAAGCTTGAACGCAACTTCCCAGATGGCCTACCTCATGCCAGAGAAACAAGTTTATTTGACAGCCTTCTTAAAGCTACTGGCCACAAAGACCCAGCTATCTGCAAGGAAAATCCTGGAAGCCCTGGGGTTCATGGCCTCTTGCATTCTACTAATTCCATATGCAAGGCTGCATATGAAGAAACTACAGTGGTATCTAAAAAGCCTATGGTGTCAACATTCTCAGGACCTGGAATCAATGATTCTCATCATTCCTTGTATAAAGATAGAGTTCCTTTGGTGAGCAGAGGCCTTGCTACCACAATAAGGGGTACCCCTGCCACCCAAACCTTAACAGACGCATCAGACTATGCATGGTGGGCTGACTTGGCAGGGCAGTGCATTCAGGGCAAATGGAACCTTTGTCAAATGCACCTGCATATCAGTCAAAAAGAAATGTTAGCTGTACAGAATTCCCTGACAGCCTTCAAGGAACACATTCTTCCAGGACAACTATTGGTAAAGACAGACAACACCACTGTTATGTGGTACATGAACAAGCAGAGGGGAACCCATTCGTACCCTCTATGCAGGCTAGCCATGGCTCTGTGGAACACAGCCTTGAGCAACCAAGTGCACCTACAAGCTCAATTTTTGCCAGTCAAGCTAAATTCACTGGCAGATGGCCTAAGCAGAAATCTCATGGACCCACATGATTGGAAACTGGAACCAAAGATATTCAACCTTTTGAGAAACAAATGGAGGAATCCAGAGATAGACCTGTTTGCCTCCCCTCAGAACTACCAGTTGGACAAATTCTGCACAAGGACTTCCCACAGTCAAGCTTGGAAAGTGGGATGCCCTGTTCTTCACCTGGGAAAGCCTCTCAGTTTATGCCTTTCTCCCTTTACCTCTCCTCTCGAAAGTTCTGCTAAAGAAAAAAAACAGGGCAAACCAAGAACAATACTGATTGCACCAGACTGGCCACGCCAGCACTGGTACCCCCTCTTGCGCAGTATGTCACTGCTGGAACCATGGTACCTGCCTCAGACCCCCTCCCTGCTGTCCCAGCAGGAGGGCCAGATTCTGCACCCTCAGCTTCAAACCCTGAAACTTGCAGCCTGGCTAATTCCTTGAGCTGTCCAATAGCATCCCTCAGTAAGGTGCTAGATGTCATTTGGAGGCAAGGAGGCCTAGTAATAGAAAATCCTATTCTGAAAAGTGGAAAAGATACTGTTCCTGGAGCCAGACTCCGAGAATGGGCACAATGGTGCCCAGCTTACCACATATTCTTCAGTACTTAACAGAGATGCTCCACAGGGGCCTTTCCTTCTCGTCAATTAAAATCCATGCCTCTGCCATTTCAGCACATTATAATACTGAACCACCCCCTGCTAAAGCAATTCCTCAGAGGGGCCAAAAATTTAAGAACACCTAGGAGAGTCCCTACTCCAGCCTGAGACCTTAACTTTGTATTGGAAAAACTCTCACTACCGCCTTTTGAGACAGCTACAACTGCAGAGTTGAAATTCCTTTTTTGGAAAACAGCCTTCCTTCTAGCCATCACTTCAGCAAGAAGAGTGTCTGAATTACAGGCCATCATGGCAGTGGAACCCTTCATCATCTTCCATGCAGACAGGGTGCCCCTCAGCTCCAATCCTTCTTTTATGCCCAAGAATGGTGTCTAGTGTGGCCCTTAATCAGTCCATTCATTTACCTACTTTTTCCCTAATCCACAGGACAAAGGAGAATGAAAACGGCACTCTTTGGACGTGCACATACAACTTAGATTTTATTTGGACAGGACTAAGCCTCTCGGAAAATCTGAACAGCTGCTAGTTGGTTTTGCTGCAGGGGCAGAGGGGAAGGCCAGTTCAAAGCAAACCATTTCTAAGTGGACAGCCCATTGCATTCATTTCTGCTATAAGCACCATGGAAAACCTACCCCACAGGGGATAAGATCACATTACACCAGGGCTGCATCTACCTCTACAGCCTTTCTCAGAGGTGTCCCTACCAGGGACATCCTATAAGCTGCTACCTGGATCTCTGTACATACCTTTACCAAACATTACCACATGCCTATTTTGTTTTCTAAATCCAGAGCTGGTTTTGCCACTGCAGTCTTGCAGGGCTTAATAGCTGGTCCTAATGCTCTCTAACTTTCTCCTCCCTTCCTTAGCTTTGGGAATCGACCCAAATGTAATGACTGCAACAGTGAAACATGAAGTACATAGTACAGTTGGTGTACACTTACCATAAATGTAGATGTTCGAGTGTATTCACTGTTGCAGTCCTGATTACCCTCCCTCCTGCCCCCTGACATTTCTTGGCTATACTTTTCTTCTTCTTTAGTGTATTTCTGCTTTCTGGTGCATTTACTTTTTGTTGGAGGTGTAACCTAACATATAATTGCTTCCCATTATGGGGGCACCTGACATCTGGGGCAGGAAAAACTGATGTAATGGCGTTGGCTGCATGTTTTTACCCCTGACGTCATGAAAGAAGAGACAGCATCCGACACAGGGATCCAAGACTTTGATATTCTAGCCGGCTGAGGGCTACCTGCAGGCAGATAACCCAAATGTAATGACTGCAACCGTGAATACACTCGAACATCTACATTTATGGTAAGTGTACACAACTGTACACTCTTCCTCTTCGAGGTTACTCACTTAGCTCCCTCTGCAGATCGCAGGGAGTCTACTCATAAGAAAGTGAAAATTACTACTTTGGCGCTGCCACCAGTGACCCTTTCGGCTCTAGGCACGGCACTGCCTCAGTTGATTCTTGCTCTAGCCATGTCCTCCTTATCGACACCGGGAATGGAGTTCCTGGTGAAGACACTTACGGCTCTGACAGTTCCATTGCAGCCCTTACCGGTACCATCCTTAAAGGTACAGTCTCCTTTGGCACCGTTGGTGCAATCCCCTTCAGCACCGAGTATGATGATACTGTCCTCCACGGTGCAGACACTTTCGGCACCAACATGCTCTTTGGTGCAGTCCTTTTCGGCACAGTCATTGTTACCGGTGCAGACACTTTCTCGATGGCACCGTACCCATCGGTGCAGACACTTGCCTTTATGGTGCAGACACCTTTGACTTCTATGGCGCTGACTTTGTCGACGCAGACTACTTCAACACCATTCTCCTCGGTTCCAGGCTCTGCACCACTCGAATTAGCAAGGACCAAGTACTCTCCTTTCTTGGATCCATTTGTTGGTAGCCAATTTAGTCCTTTTCTAGAAAGGCCAGAATCGCCTTTAGGTTTCTCTATGAGGTCAAGCCAGGAGCCTCTCTGAACGAGATGTGTTGCAGCTCGTTGACCAGTTGCTTGTGGCCAGAGGTCTCTCTCAACCATTGAAACCTATGTTCCCTCCTTCAGGTGAACGTATTTCTCCTCAAACTCCAACGTACACTCCTCCTTTGACTTCCACCCAAGTTTTGAAGCACATTACTCCAACAGCAGCCCCCCTCCCTCCAATCTCAGTAGTGGATCTCACTTTGGAGCCAGAGTCGTCCTTGTGGCCCTCGGTGCACTGGGCATTGGGCTCTTCTTACGCCAGTGGCTGTGCCGTGGGGGAGGGCATTCTTGATTCCATGCCGATTTTTTTCTATGGCACCCTCCAGAATCATCCCTCTCTCACGCTTCACAGTCCTCTTGAGATTCCTGGTCTGGGGGTAGGCTTGTCGGGGCTGGGTGTGACCCCGATTCCGAGGTTGTCATGCTCAGTTCCGAGCTCCTATCCCTCCTTGGGCGGGCTGACCTTCCAGGCCATGGAGAAGATGCTTGCCTCCACTGGCATACCCCACATGTCTGAGTCCTCTCCCCTCTCTGTGCCGCAACTCTCACAAGCCACAACTGCCAGACACTGGGCACAAGGGCCTCCGGTTTCTCCCCCTCTGGAGACCCCCCTCTTTGCAGCCTTCCCCAGAACCTCCCACTGAGGAAGTACCTCTCAAGGCTACATGCAAGTGGAAGCACATGGACTCCACAGAGGAGTCTTTGACAGAAGATACGGACTTTGATGACGGGGAAGGGTCCCCACGCGGTCTCCCTCTGATGAGGTGTCCTTTGGTGACATCCTAGAGATACTTGGAGGGGTGACTGGAAGTCCTCTAATCCTTCCTCCGAGGAAACTGTATTCCTGCAATCCTTTCGTGCCCGGCCCCCTACCTCGTGGGTTACCCCGCAGGCCGATGAGCTTGTCCAGCACGCATGGAAGGCTCCTGACACCCTGGAAGCTATATCACGGAGGCCTGATAAGATCTCATCTCCCCCAGCTGAGCATCCCCATTGGTCAAGAGGTCTTCCAGTAGATGCCATGGTGATGGCGGCTGCAACCAAGAAAGATTTGGCAGAAGAGAGCCAAACTGTCCATCCACCCAAAAAGGAGTCCCAGGAATAGACAGAGTAGGGAAGCATGTGTTTGCTTCATCGGCCTTCGCTGTAAGGTCTTTGAAATATTTGGCACACTTTACGAGGCTCCAGGGGGATCTTATCAACCAACTCTCTGAAACAGTGGCAGGAGCTGTTTCTAATGAGGTCCGTGACAATGCATCTTCTGAGATAGCCCACCCTAGAGTCCATTTCCAGTTCTTCCATGTGTCTTATTACTCACACAACGGAAGGAGTGGTAGAGCAGCAGGTGCAGGTATAGTCACCAGACGACATGCCCGGATGCGCCTTTGTGACTTTGCTGACTCCTTTAAGGTTTCCTTCATGAATGCCCCCATCGAAGCCGCTGATTTGGCCCTGAAGTTAGATATGCTGGCAAGGTGCGAACAAGATGGCAAGACCCTGTCTGCCATTGGTGTCAGACACTCCACTCCTCAACGATTCTGATCCAGAAATCAGAGGAGCGGGAAGATGTGGCACAGGAAATCACAGGGCTCATTCCATGACGCACATGCAGAGTTCTCCCCTAGAGGCATAGGGGGAAACTCCAATGGAAGACGTCCCTTTTGGGGCAGAGGAGGTCTGCAAAACCAAGGTTCCAGAGATTCTTTTTCTTGCCAACCCTATCAGCGCTCCTGAAGCTGGAAGCAGTTGGTGGTCATTTTTCCTTGCACCCCACTGCCTGGTGAAATATAACCACTGACTCTTGGGTACAACGGATAATATCCAGGGGCTATTGCATCCCCTTCCATCTTTATCCAACCTTATCCAGAGAATTACCTGACGTTCCACCCAGTCAAAGGGAAGCAGCAGCACACCAAATTCAAAAGCTGCTACACAAAGGAGTCATCCAAATGGTCCCTCCAGACCAGCTAGGATCCAGTTTTTACTCAAGGTTCCTTTTAGTGCCAAAAAAGACAGGGGACTGGAGACCAATTCTGGATCTCAGCATACTCAACAAATTTGTAAAAACAGAGAAATTCTGGATGGTCATAGTTCAGTCTATTCTTCCTCTTCTAGAAGAAGATGATTGGATGTGCTCTGTAGATCTTCAAGACGCATATTACCACATAAAAATGGACAAACGCTCAAGAAGATAACTCCATTTCTGCATAGGAGCCAGTCACTACCAATTTTGGGCACTGCCATTCGTTCTTTCTACAGCCCCCAGATTGTTCACCAAATGCATGGCAGTGGTTATCACTCACTTGTGACTTCAAAGATTCCAGGCATTTCCATATCTAGACTACTGGCTCCTCACCGCCGCCACCAAGCGTCTACTGGAAGAAGCCCTGCACTAAACTCTCCTCACAGCACAACGCCTGGGAATCACTATAAACTGGGAGAAGTCCAACATGACCCCAGCACAGTCTTTAGAATTCATCAGGGTACTGCTGGACACGAGAAATTGCACAGCATCTCTCCTGGACCACAGACTTCAAAGAATAAGGCAACAGGTTCAGCCACTGCTCTGTCACCACAAATCTTCCACTCGATCTATACTCCAACTCTTGGTGTCAGTGGCAGCCTCGATCACCATTGTTCCTCTAGCCAGATTCAACATGAGGCTCCTTCACTGGTTACTTCTCACTCAGTTGTACCCTCTACAACATCCTTTGTCTTTTCAGATAAGTGTAACTCAGAGATGCAAGCAAGATTTACTCTGGTGGACGTCTCGAAATCCTCAACAGTGGTCTCACCCTTTCAGCCCCATCAGCCGAAAGCCACGGTGACCACAGACTCCTCCCTGATGGGGTGGAAGGTGCTATGTCAGAGAAACTCGGTCCAAGGCACCTGGTCGGTGACAGAGGCCCTTTTGCATATCAGTGTCCTGGAACTGAGGGCGGTGCTACTAGCATTGCAAGCATTCCATTCCATCCTTCAATCAGGGACTATTGCAATCCAATCAGACAACATGTCAATGGTCTGTTACATCAACAAGCAAGGGGGCACAAGATCTTATCCATTATGCCGAGAGACCTTGAGAATATGGCAGTGGGCGATAGCTTCCAACTGCTTTCTAATTGCAATGCACATTCCCGGGAGCTCCAACGTGATAGCGGACAAATTGAGCAGGTGCATTCTACAACCTCACCGGTGGTCCTTCAACCCAGTGATAGTGGCAAAAATCTTCAACTGCTGGGGCCAGCCTTGCTGCAACCTGTTCGCCTCCCCAACCAACTATAAGTGCAGCAACTATTTTGCCCTGACCCCCCCCTTGGGGACTGTCACTGAGAGATGCTCTAGTCCACGCTTGGCCCTCGGGTCTACTTTATGGTTATCCTCCTCTCCCAATTTCTGAAGAAAGCACGAGTGTTGAAAAGCAAAGTGATCCTCATTGCTCCATATTGGCCTCGACAAGTCTGGTTTGCCTTCCTCTGGCCTCCCCTGCTAGATCAACTGTGGATCCTCAATCCATCCCCAACGTTGATCTCCAATCCACAGGGTTTGACTCACCCCAATCTAACAACCCTGAAACTGACAGCTTGGTTTCTCCACTTCATGATTGCAGGCAGGAAAACCTCTCATCCCCAGTGCGCAATTTTCTTATTGCATCTCATAAATCGTCCACCAGATTAATTTATCCCAATAAGTGGAAAAGGTTTTATTTATAGGTTCATAGGTTCATAGGTTCATACTAGGCTATCTGCCCGAGGGCATTTACAAGCCTAGCCCATAGTTTTGTGGCTTACGCCACCCCTTTAGTATGGGGAACTATACCCATTATTTTGCTGTGCCTCTGTCGAGCAGTGACACTGAGGTAATCCCTGGGGTATATCTGCGATCTCCCATCCATTGGTCAAGATTTCTCTTGAACAAGGCCAGCGAGGTGCTCTGCCTCACATATACCGGGATTTTATTCCACAGCATAGGGAGTCTTTGGGTGATGAATCTATCCCTCCAGCACGTCCTATTAATAGCCGTGTCGAGGTTTAAGTCTCCGCCCTTGTGGCTCTGATGGATCTAGATTTTTGAGGTGAAGCATATTCATCAAATCTGGGTTTGACATGGCCTTGTATGTTAGGCAAAGGTCACCTCTGAGCAAGCGTGTAAGCGACTGAATAGAGCTGGAGTTCTTTCAGTCGGGCAGCATAGGACAGATGTTTGAGACCCTTTATCCTTTTGGTGAGGAACTTTGTGGCCTCTCCAGCTGCTGCAAGTGTCGGGTCAGATACATTCGAATGGGGCATTGTACTCAATCATTGGTCTGATGAGTGATGAGTATAGGGAGACTATGACCTCCCTTGATCTAGATGAGAATCCCTTCATGATAAGGTGGGCAATGTAGAAGGTCTTCCTAACTACTTTAGCTACATGGGTGTCGAATGACAGACTACTATCAACCTGGGTCCCCAGGTCCCTGATAACTTCTTCTGTGCTCAGTGGATTGCCACCTATTTGGTAGCTAGGGTAACCTTGTTTTTCGAAGGGTATGACTATGCATTTTTGGCATTTAACTTTAGGCCATGGCTCTGGCACCAGTTATCCGTTTCTGTGAGACCCTTCTGAAGGATATCTGTGTCAGATGTGTTTTCTACTATGGCCAGTTTGCAGTCATCTGCAAACTTTGTCAGCCATAACCCTCCTGTGTTTGCTTGTACTGGAAAAGTAGATGCCAAACAAGAGTGGGCCCAGGACTGAGCCCTGTGGTACACCACTTGTGACAGGCTTTGAGTCTGACATGGCGCCAGCAACTCTGACCCTGTGGGTTCTGTCACTCAGCCAGTTTGCAACCCATCTTGTGATGTATGGGTTAACATTTAAGCTGATGAGTTTTTCAATGATACCCGAGTGGGGTATTGTATTGAAGGCCTTCGCCAGATCGAGGTAGGCTGTATGGACTGCCTTTCCCTCATCAATGGCTTTGGTGACTGTTTCGAAAAAGTCAACCAAGTTTAGAAGGCATGATCTGCCTTTGACAAAGCCAAACTGGGCTGGATCCAAAGTCTGCAAATTCCCTATGTCTTTATTTATGAGGTCCATTATGATCCTCTCCATGGCTTTGCAGATAAGGCTTGTCAAGCTAATGGGCCGGTAATTTCCAGCGTCGGTGGAGGCACCGCCTTTGTGAAGTGGGACCACAGTTGCAGTGCGCCACTCCCTGGGTACGTATCCAGAGGTAAGACTATGATTAAACAGCTGTCCTAGCTGTGGGTTTAATTCCTCCTCGAGTTCGTGGAGCACACAGCCGGGGACACCATCAGGTCCCATGGATGCTGTGTTTTTTGCTTTGGAGAGAGCAGTTCTCACTTGGGCGTTGGAGATGATTGTGGGGCAGGAATCGCTTGGAATAGATATCTCTCCTTTGGGGAGGGGAGAAGTTTGCACTGAACCTGTCAGCCAGTATGTTGGCAATGTCTGTAGGATCAGTAATCTTCACATCATTTTGAACTAGTTCTGAGCATATCTGGGAGTTTCCTCCCAGGTTTCTAACATAGCTAAAGAAGGCCTTATGATTGTCTTTTGAGTCTTTAGCTATTTTTCTCTCAAAATTTGCTTTGGATGATTTTATGAGAGCTCTTAGTTTTTTACTTATAGTGATCAAGGGTGTCTTACCTTTTAAGGATTTTGCTCTATCTTGTAGTAGCTTCCTCCTTTTGTTGTAGAGTTTGTTTATGGCTGGGGTCCACCAGACTGGATGCTTGCCTTTGGTACAAAGAGTCTTTGTTTTGCTTGGGATTGCCTTATCCATGCAGTCCTGCAGGTGCTGGTAGAAGGCATTTGTAAGTGATTCAGCGGCTTGAGTACTGTTTTCCGCGGCTCGGGGCCTTAAAGGAGACCACACTAGTCTTTAGAAGTGTGAAGTCGGCTTCGAGAAGTTCTTTACTGTGGTCTTTTTATTTCAGGTGGGGTGGGATGAGGACCTCCAGCGAGATTAGTTTGTGATCTGATCTCACCAGTGAGGGGTATACTTCGGTGTTGAACATTGTGCTCCCATGTTCGTGATGATGAGATCAAGTATGTTTTCTCCTCTTGTGGGGATGGTGACTAGTTGTTCCATGGCATTTGAGTTTATGAATTCCAGGAACTTTTGGGCTAGGGTGTTTGGGCTTGAGTAGTGTTCCCAGTCTATATTAGGGTAATTGAAGTCACCTAGTATGATGGTGTTTGGTGATACATTTATCCCCTCTAGTGTTTTCAGGAAGGCCATGTGAGGTTCCTGAGTTTGTGAGGGTGGCCTGTAACATGTTACAATTTGCAGAGCAGTCTTGCCTATGGTTAATTGCACCTGGATGGTCTCCGATGCATCGTGCGTTGCCACCAGTCTTGAGGTGTGGGTGTCCTTGATGAATATGGATACCCCCCCTTATGGGAAGCGAATAAACAATTAGACCCCTTGTCAGTCCCAGTTTCGGTGGTTTTGGATTACTTATCACATCTTTTCCACTCTGGGGTGTCTGACTCTGCTATTCGTGTGCATTTAGCTGCCATTTCAAATTTCCACACTGGTTGTCAGGATTCTTCGCTCATGTCACATAGACTCTGTAAAACTTTCTTGAAGGGGGGTTCTTCACCTAAAACCTCCCTTTAGAGCAGGAGTGTCCAACGCATGCCCCTCAGAGCTCTTCCATGCTAAATTGAAATGTAATTGAAATTTAAGTTTTTTCCGTGTTTACACGTCCGCATTTCAGCTGTTCTGCGCGCCAACTTACTTTTTTCACGTTTTTTTCATGCCAGCACAACACCGCTCGGTCGCTTTTTATATTTGCGGTAAAGCTGAAGGAAGGAGCGCGATCGTGGCGAAGAGAGAGAGGATTTATTTTATTTCACAGACTACACTACAACATCTCCAGCAGTAAAAGGTAAGCTAAGTAATTTCTTGGTTAAAGGATGCAGTTTCACTTTATACTCTGCAATTCGAGTTTATGCAATGCAGACAGCCTACTTAGAAGGATTACAGCCAATGTGCTCTGGTAAAATAATGAATGTTTATACTAGGATAAGTAGTCTTAAAACACAAAGAAGGCAAAAAAATCAAGTCTTTATATTTAAAACAACCAGGATTCTTAAGTCACATGCATAATGCTTTAGTTTTGGGTATAGGAATACGTAAGAGGTAGGAGAAAGCAGAGGTAATATAGTTAGATTGCCTCTGGAATAATTTAAAGAAGGTAAGGAGACATAGGAAACAAAAGTAATAAAAGAAAGCTGAATTGCAGGTTTGACAAAAAGGGTAGGAATAATGGATCTGAAAGATCAGAGTAATATCAGCAGGAAGAGAAGATGGGATTGGTCAGTATGCAGATTAGTGAAGAAAGTGAGTTAACATAGATTAAGAGAAAGATTCAGCAGAAGACAAGCAGCCAGTCAGGTGAAGTGAATTAAGAATCCCAGAGGGTTAAGAGTAATATGTAAAGTCATGACATCTTTTGTACAGTCAGTTAGGGTTTGTATGGTACAGTATGACTGATGCTAAGGGGATTGTAGAATCGCAAGATGAGGGCAGCATTAATTGGGATGTAAAGTAAGGAATTATGATCTGTGAGAATGTACTGATAGGATGCATACCACAGGGAAGAGTTGAATGGTGCACAGTGGTCACTGTGTAACTGGGTAAGCACACTGGGCAGAAGTGTCCCTTTACTCTGTAGTTAAGACACTTGCTCAGAAGTGCTGTTACTTTCTGAGCTAAACTGTCTGACACTAGACTTGTGTACCAAGTAGTTGACCATTATCTAGCACTGTTCTATATCTAGTACATATTTATCATTTGTGAGGACCATGCTTAGCCTCTTAAGTGATCCAAAGGTTATAGTTTTCTTTTGACAGAAGCAATTAAAATGTTGTTTTGGTACACATATGAACATAATGGTAGAAAGAGGTTGCTAGTTTGTCATGTCTGCCCAGATGCTGAATCTAACTGTAAGCAGCTGCCTTCACTTTTTCTTCCTTCTACCACCTGTAAACCGAATAATTGGTTCTCACTGTGTTGCATTACATTTGCTTAATGGCAGAAGGAGTCAATAAGTCTATCTAGTCTGCCCTTTTAAGTGCATTGAACATTACTAGATTAGAATGTTAGACATCTGCATTTGCTTCCTTGGTATATTAAACAGCTGGGAAGCTTGCTTTCTATCAAGCCATCCTTGTTTGGAAACCAAATACTTTTACATTACAAGTGCTTTAATTTCTACTTTAGATGTAAATGTCTTATATATGTGTTTGTTAGTAAGCAATGCAGTTTCTTATTAGTTTAGTGTGCACCTTGCATGTATTATAGCAGCCTTAGCTGAATTTGTGGTTTGTCAAACTTACCTGTTTTTGTTTATTGGATGTGTGCCTGCTATCTCACAGTCCCAGTGATGCTGGCAGAGTTATAATGCTGTGCATTGCTTGAGTTCTGCCCCTCTTGTAACAAATATTAGCTGTGCAAGTTGTTAGATGAATACATTTCATATGTTTTTAAACCTTATTATCTCACTTGCCACTCGTGTGTTGTTAGTGGGGCTTTACCATTAATGTCTACTGTGCACACATTCTTTCAGAATCAGCTTGTGTAATCTTTGGTTCAGTGATATTTTTATGATTTGACAACAAATTTTAAGTACCTATGTTATGTGCATATAGCATAGTATGTCTATAAATATTGGGGATGCCATAATGGGGTATTTAACTTGACACATGGTGCAGGGATTGATTGTCATCTATGATGGAAACTGTTTAGGGCGGCTTAAAATGGGCCATAAGGGCAGCTAGTCTAGTACTTATATATGAACCTGTATGAATAATTTGAAGTAGCTAATCAACCAGCATGCTTGGTAGGAAATTAGAGCACTCAGATAAACCCCATACAGACAAATGGAGAATATGTAAAATCTATTAAAGATAGTGACTGGAGATCAATATTGAATCATATTTAGACTGCATAAATATGAGGCAGAAATCTTAACCCAAAGTCACTGTACTTATGTCTCTTTCTCCCCCAACACCCGGTGCAGTCATCCTGTTTTGTATGTTCTGTGTCTCCATCAGTAAATTAATTTGGATGTTGTTGTTTGTTCTTTTATGTGTCACTGACAAAACTTGTGCTATATTTGCTGCTGCCAAATAAAAATATGTGTGTGTGCAGTTGTCATGATGGCTCTTTATTGCCCATTATTATTCTAAGAAAACAAACTTTCCATGTTTGTATTGTCAAGAGAAGACTGCAATGTGGCTGGA
Organism: Protopterus annectens; assembly: GCF_019279795.1. NCBI lineage: Eukaryota > Metazoa > Chordata > Ceratodontiformes > Protopteridae > Protopterus > Protopterus annectens. The sequence goes on along the minus strand of NC_056732.1, from coordinate 237,942,293 downwards.
CAAAAAGAGGAAGATGCTAGCCTGTTAAACTGGTGACCTGGATTCAACAAATTAATAGAAGGCCAACACAGGAAAGCAGGTGGGACAGAGACATTTTGGCTCCCAACCCTGGGAAATAATAGGTTAATCTGTACTTTTGCAACAACAGCACCTTGTGGCTTTGTGGAGATTAGACAAACTAAATGCAGGGGGGGGGTAGTGGTGGCTAGGAAGAAGACTGAGGCATCACACAGTGAGTAATTACTTATATAATAAACAGGAGGCACAACAGACAGTCTACTTATGTTATATTTTATGATTCTGATGACTCTTTACTTACCAGTTTACCACTATCCACAAGGTATTTGCACATTAGTTTAAGAATATCAACAAAGGTGAGGAGTTGAAGTGGGCTTTGTGTCTTTACAAAACAGTCATCATCATTTTCCTGAGTCTGTAGTTAGGGGCATTATATTTTGCCCATGTTTAAATGCATGTGCTCTTCATTTTGCCCTTAGTGTTATTTGTAGCAGGTATGGCCTCCTTTATCCCTCTTGTATTTTATAGATAAGTCTATTACAGTGAAAGTGAGGGGTTAACAAAACAGAAATTGCATTGTGTCTTATTCTGTTTTTTAATTGATACCAGCAGGTAACTTTCATGATTTGGTGGAGCATGATGTATGCATGTATATATATTTATGCATTTATTTGAAAACTAGGTGAATGGCTTGGCACTAAGATCCTTTCATTCATGACTCTGGTTGTGGACAAAACAAATGTTGGACTAAATTTAAAAAATAGATTGTATTAGTCCGCATATACCTGTGGTCTTTTGCTCTTCAGTTTACGACGCATCGGTAGAGACCTTTTTTTTTTTTTTTGCTCTACAGTTTATGTGAGAGACTTTTTTTTTTTTTTTTTTGGTCCTCACTTGCCGTTTGCCCCCAGACCATTTCTGTTGACTCAATGCGGCCCTTGCGACTGAAAAGGTTGGACACCCCTGCTTTACAATGTGGTTTTGATGCTGTACAGGCCTCGTCTAGGGTGGCTGCCACTGGGTCAGTTCTTCGCAGGCACGCCTGGCTGAGGGATCAGAATTTATCTGACCATGTTAAGACAAGGATTTTAGATGCGCCTTTACAGTCTGATGTGTTGTTTGGTTCACCTGTGGAGGCAGTCTTAAAGAAAATGGAAGACAAGGCTAAGTCTATGCAGGCTGTTAAAGATTTTTGCAAGTTCAGCCACCGAAGTTTAGTAGGAATTGGCCTGCTAAGGGGTGGACGACCCTTCTTATGATTCACAGTCTAGGGAAGATCTAGACGTGGTAGGGGCAGAGCTCAGGGCTCTTTCAGACCTAGAACAGGAGTTCACCTGCACAGTCTTCGGTGAGGGCAGGGCCAGTCCTTTCGTAAACAGGCCCAATGACCTACCTTTTCAGCTGCCAGAGCCTTCTTGTCTGGCAGCGCCTTTGGGAGGAAGGTTGACACTCTTCAAAGAAAATTGGAGTTTAATTACCCAGGACAGATGGGTATTGGATATCATACACCAAGGTTACAAGTTTTATTTCCATACCTTGCCTCCTTTCAAAGGCATGCCAGACGTTCCTCCTCAGCAAAGAATAGAGGCTCACAAACAAATTTCTCTGCTGCTTCAAATAGGGGCCATACAGCCGGTCCCTCTGCCAGAAGTGGGCCTAGGATTTTATTCTCGCCTGTTCCTAGTACCAAAGAAGGGGAACACGTGGAGACCAATTTTGGATTTATCTATCCTCAACACTTATCTGGACATTCCCAAGTTCAAAATGTTGACGTTACAACAGCTTTTACCTCTGCTGGGCAAAGATCACTGGATGGTGACTCTGGATCTCAAGGAGGCTTACCTTCATGTTCCTATCAGGCTAAGTTGCAGGAAGTATCTGCGTTTTGAGCTGGGACTTCTCATTATCAGTTCTCTGCATTGCCCTTTGGCTTATCTACTGCCCAGAGTGTTCACGAAGGTTCTGGCTCCAGTGATAGCTTTCTTCAGGCTAAAAGGAATACAGATCTATCCTTATTTGGACGATTGCCTGATTCTGGCCCAAGGAAAGGACGAACTTCTTCATCATTTGCAATATGTGATAGCAGTGCTAAGATGCCTGGGGTATTCTGTGAACGAAATAAAGTCCAGTCTAGTACCCTCTCAGGACATGTGCTTTCTGGGTGTGAGACTGAATACAGCATCCCAGATGGCCTTTTGACCCCGGACAAACAAAAGAATCTTTCCCTTTACTTCCATCAATTGTCTCATCAGTCCAGGCTGACTGCAAGGACAGTCCTTCAAGCCTTGGAGTTCATGGCATCTTGTATTCTGGTGCTTCCCAATGCCAAACTGCATATGAGGAAGTTACAATGGTATCTCAAAAATGTATGGACACAGCACTGCCAAGATATGGACACTGTCATTCAGATAATACCTTGCATTCAAAAGGAAATTTTGTGGTGGGCTCAGGAATGTCACCTAAACAAGGGACTCTCTGTGACCCGCCAGAGGCGAGTCAGATTCTAACGACAGATGCCTCAGACAAAGCTTGGGGAGCTCATCTAAATGGAAAGTGGATACAAGACACGTGGCCTGCCAGACTACAACATCTACATATCAACTTGAAGGAGATGTTAGCAGTCCAATTTGCATTAATAGCTTTCAAGGATTTACTTCTTCCAGGGCAGGTGTTGGTTCTAACAGACAACACAACTGTCATGTGGTACATCAACAAGCAAGGGGGAACACATTCTTATCCTCTATGCAGACAAGCAATGATTTTGTGGGAGACTGCTCTCAGTCTACAGGTAAATCTTCAGGCAAGGTTTCTGCCGGGAGCACAGAACTCCTTAGCAGATGTGTTGAGCAGACGAATTATGGATCCCCATGAGTGGAAATTGGATCCTCATGTATTTCAGAAATTGACAGTGTTATGGGGAACTCCAGACATAGATCTGTTCGCTTCTCCACTAAACTACCAGCTGCCAAAGTTTTGCACAAAAAGGTTTCATCCCACAGCTTGGAAAGTGGATGCTCTTTCTTTCAATTGGAGCAATCTTCATGTGTATGCCTTTCCACCTCTGCCTCTCCTCCCAAAGGTACTTCTAAAGGTCAGACAGGACAAGCCAAAGATGATTTTAATAGCTCCAAATTGGCCTCGACAGCACTGGTACCCATTGCTGAGAAGTCTGGTACGGGAGCCTCCATGGCCTTTGCCTTCGATTCCACACCTGCTGTCTCAGGAGAACAGTCATTTACTCAATGTCAAACTTCACTCTCTTCACCTATCAGCCTGGCATATTCTGTTTTAAACCCTGGAGGGTCTCAGCTTCCACAGCAAGTTTTGAATGTTATTTTGGAGGCCAGGAGGCCTAGTACAAGGAAAGTGTACGCAGATAAATGGAAGAGATTTTTGTTTTGGAGTGCAGCAAAGGAATTTGATGTTTCTAAGCCTAATTTAAGTGTGGCTCTTCAATATCTTGCTGAGTTACTGGACAAAGGTTTGTCCTTCTCTTCTATTAAGGTTCATGCTGCAGCAATTTCTGCTCACTATGACTGTGACCCACCATTGTTTTCTCATCCTTTGTTTAAGCAATTCCTTAGAGGGGCAAAGAATATAAGACCCCCGTAGAGCTCCTACTCCTGCTTGGATTCTCAATTTTATGTTGGAGAAACTCACTCTACAACCTTTTGAGCCTGCAGCTACTGCTGAGTTGAAATATTTATCATGGAAGACTGCTTTTTTGTTGGCCATTACCTCTGCAAGAAGGGTTTCTGAATTACAGGCCCTTATGGCGGTTGAGCCTTTCTTAATTTTCCACAAGGATAGGGTATCTTTACGTACTAATCCTTCCTTTATGCCTAAAGTGGTTTCTAGTGTGGCTTTAAACCAAACTATTCATTTGCCTACTTTTTATGCAAACCCCGAAAATAAAGGGGAAAAGATTTTGCACACTTTGGATATACACAGGCAGTTGCGATATTATTTGAGCAGAACTAAAGGGTTCAGGCAGTCTCAGCAGTTATTTGTTTCATTTGCTTTGGGTTCTCAGGGCAAGCCTGTGTCAAAGCAAACTATTTCTAAGTGGATTGGGTTTTGTATTGCTTTCTGTTATTCCCATCATGGTAAGGAGATTCCAGCTGGGATTAGGCTTCATTCCACTAGGGCTACTGCCACTTCTACAGCTTTTTTAAGGGGGGTGGCATCTAAAGATATTTTGGAGGCAGCTACTTGGAGTTCAGTGCATACTTTCTCTAAGCATTACCACCTTCCACTTTACTCTAAATCTAGGGCTGGTTTTGCCACTGCAATTTTACAGGGCATTTTGGCAGCTCCTACTGCTTTATAGTTTTGCCATCCTCCCTTACCTCTGCTTTGGGATTCTACCCAAGTGTAAGGACTGCAGCAATGTGAGATGAAGAACATAGTACAGTTTTGTACCTACCATAAATGTAGATGTTCAAGATCCACATTGCTGCAGTCCAATTACCTCCCTCCTTCCCCTCTGTGGTTAGAGGCGGTTGTGTGGTTTGGGTTGTGAATATTGTGGATATTGTATATATTGTACATATGATTAGTGCAAGGGTGGTTGGTTGTTTTTTGCTGTCTTTTGGTTTTGACCTTTCTTTTTAGGGTCTTCTGACATCTGGGGCAAGAAAAGACTGAGGATATGACGTCGGTCATGCGCATTTGTACCCTGACGTTCTGATGTCAGTCTTAAGCACCTAGACCAACGTCAGCCTAATACTTTGATATTCGGGCCGACCGAGGACAGCGGACTACCCAAGTGTAAGGACTGCAGCAATGTGGATCTTCGAACAACTACATTTATGGTAGGTACAAAACTGTACTTTCTGAGGCTCATATTTCTGACGTCTGTGAGAGGACCCCCTTCCTCGGCACTGATAATGACCATGTCTGAGGCTACGAGGCCCCTTTGGGTGTCTGTTTCTTCAGAACCCACCCTTCCTCAATCTCATGCATGGGGGGTGGAACTTTCGGTTCTGGCCACGGTTCCAGCTGTGTTGCCGGTTCTGTCTTCAGGACCGAGGGTGACTCACTCCACAGTTTTGCTTGAGGCTCTGTTCCTGTGAGCGGACCGCGTGGAGTGGGGTTTGACCTCGGTTCCAAAATTGTCTCCTTCAGTTCCAGGCTTCTATTCCTCTTCAGGCGGGCCTGCTTACCTGGTGATGATGAGGGTGCTCGCTTCGAGCAATTCTACGTCGGACATCCCACCAGTTCCCTCTGAGCCGCAGCTGTCAAAGGCCACCCCCCTGACTCAGAGAGCGTTAGGCCCAGGAAACCCCTGTTCAGGATATTTCCCTTTCCTGAGTCTTCTTCGGATGCTCCCACCGAAGAACCCCCTTGGAAATGGGCGTGTAAGAGGAAACACATGGACTCCCCAGAGGAGTCCCTCACGGAAGATACAGACTATGATGATGGGGAAGGATCCCCACGGTCACCCCTTGATGATGTCTCATTTGGAGACATCCTGGAAATCTTGAAGCAGAGGGGTGACTGGAGGCCCTCCAATCCTTCCTCGGAGGAATCCATATTCCTGCAGGCCTTCCACTCTTGGCCCTCTACTTATTGGGTGACCTCCCACCGATGAGTTTGGTCAAGCTCATTGTGCAGCTGGCATGGTAGAACTCTGACTCCGTTGAGGCCATCCTCAGGAGGTCAGATAAGATACTGCCCCCTCCAGAGGATCAACCCCATTGGTCGAGAAGTTTTCCAATAGATGCTATGGTGGTGGAGGCAGCCACGAAAAAGGACCTTGTGGAGCACTCGCCCAAAAGTGTCCTGGGCAGTGGACAGGTTAGGGAAGCGAGTTTTTGTGTCACCGACCTTTGCTGTCAGGTCTCTGAACTTTCTGGCACATTTTACGAGGCTCCAGAGAGATCTCATCTTCGAGCTGTCTGGAACCCTCGCGGGTCAAGTTTTGGATGGGGATCGTGATAAAGTTGCTTCCCAACTTGCCACCCTAGAGTCCGTCTCCAATTCGTCCATGAGGTTGCTGTCCCATGCAACCGGAGGAGTGGCTAGAGCTGCTGGTGCAGGCATAGTTATTTGACTCCACTCCTGGATGCGCATTTCTGACCTCACAGACTCCTTCAAGTCTTCCTTCTTCAATGCCCTATTGAACCATCATCTCTGTTCGGTGCTAAGGTCAAGGATACATTAGCTAGGTGAGAACAGGATGGGAAGACCTTGTCTGCCGTGGGTCTATGTTTTTCCAAACCTGAGTGCTCCTTCTCCAGGAACCAGATGAGTGGAAAGATGTGGCACAAGAAGTCTCGAGTTCCTTTCCATGACGCACGTGGTGAGGACTCCCCCAGAGGCAGAGGGGGTTCCAATAATGGAAGACAACCCTTTCAGGGCAGAGGGGGTCCCCGAAATCAGGACTCCAGAGATTCTTTCTCTGGAAGACCGTATCAGCGCTCCTGAAGCGCTGCCCAATTGCTTTCCTCTGGAAGCAGTCTGGGTGTGTTTCTCTCTGCACCAAGCTGCTTGGCTCTCCATTACAAACGATCAGTGGGTGCAGAGAGTAATTTCCAGAGGCTATCACATTCTCCTAATCTCTTATCCAAGACCTCCGAAATCCCTTCCCGATGTTCCACCCAGTCAAAGGGAGGAGGCAGCTTCCAAAATATGAAAGCTAAACAGGTCATCCAACAGGTCACCCAGACCAGTGTAGATCAGGGTTTTACTCAAGATTCTTTTTAGTGCCAAAGAAGACCGGGGACTGGTGGCCCATTTTGGATCTCAGCCAGCTAAACAAATCGGTGGTTTAGACCAGGTTCCTCATGGTCACGATTCAATCCATCCTCCCCTTTCTGCGGGAAGATGTGTGGATGAGCTTGTTAGATCTCCGGGATGTGTATTACCACATCAAAAATGGACAAGTGCTCCAGGAGTCTCCTTCACTTCCAGCTAAGAGCCAATCACTACCAATTCAGAGCCCTGCCATTCGGTCTCTCGACAGCCCCCAGAGTGTTCACAAACTGCCTAGCAGTGGTCACAGCTCATCTGAGACTTCAGGGATTCCAGGTGCTTCCGTATTTAGATGATTGGCTCCTCTCTGCCCCCACCAAGCACCTTCTCATCAGGGCTCTCCGCTACACTCTAGTTCTAGCGGAGTCACTGGGCATCACCATCCACTGGGAAAAATCCAACCTTCAGCTCTCACAAGAATTGGAATTTATAGGGGCAATATTCAACACTCAAGTCTGGTCTCTCTTCCCTCTCACAGGCTTCAGAGATTAAGGGCACAAGTTCAAGTTATATTCTGTCGAAGAAAGGTGTCTGCAAGGGAAGTTCTTGAGGCTCTGGGGTCTATGGCAGCAGCCATCCCAATTGTTCCCATAGCCAGATTACACGAGACTTCTGCAATCACTCCTTCTGTCCCAGTGGATATCCAATCTTCATCCCCTGAGCTCACAGATTCTCATTACCAACACCTGCAAACAAGATCTCCTCTGGTGGTTGAGTACAGACGAAAATCTTTGGTGTCTCCCCTTCCAGGCTCCCCAACCCAGTGCCACTGTGACCACAGATGCTTCCTTGATAGAGTGGGGGGGCCACTTCCAGGGAAAGTCCGTCCAAGGCACGTGGTCCAGCATAGAGGTCAACTTGCATATCGATGTCCTGGAGTTAAGAGCGGTGCTATTGGCGTTGCAAGCATTCCACCCGCTCCTTCCGCCCAGAATGATTGCTGTTCAGTCAGACATGTCCATTGTCTGGTACATAAACAGGGAGGGACCAAATGCTACCCCCTATGTCACGAAGCCATGAGAATCTGTCATTGGGAGATGGCTTCCAACCATAACAAACATCCCGGGGAGCTCCAACATGATTACGGACAGGCTAAGCAGATGCATCCTCTGTCCTCACACGTGGTCTGTCAATCCGAGTGTGACGGCAGAAATCTTCAGCCATTGGGGCCAGCCATGCTGCGATCTTTTCGCCTCCCCCTCAAACACAAAATGCAGCAGCTAATTTGCTCTCTTTCCCCCTCATGGGGAGTCACCAAGAGATGCTTTGATTCATGATTGGCCCACGGGTCTCCTTTATGCTTGTCCTCCGATTCCTCTGATCCCCCTTTTTCCAAGTAAAGCTATTTGGTTGAGAAGCAAAGTGATCCTCATTGCCTCGTTCTGGCCTTGTCAAGTGTGGTTTCCCTTCCTCCGACCTCATCTGTTACAACCTCCTTGGATCCTAAACACTCGTCAGGACCTCATATCTCAAACACAAGGGCTAACTCCACTGAATCTATCCACTCTCAAGCTGACGGCTTGGTTCCTCCACTTCCGTTAGTTGCCAGGCAGGAAACCCTCTCCTCATCTGTCCATGATGTTATCCTGGCCTCCCATAAACCATCCACCAGAAAACTTTACAGGGACAAATGGAAAAGATTCTCTTTCTGGTCACATAATAGGAAGCTAGATCCGTTCTCAGCTCCTGTAGCTGCTACTCTTCATTATCTTGCTGAGTTGTTCGACAATGGTGCATCAGCTTCCACCATTCGAGTCCATTTAGCAGTTATTTCCAACTTCCATAATGCTTTAGATGGAGTCCGGCTTATTTCCACTCGACTTTGCAAGACCTTCCTCAAGGGAATTTTCCACAGCAGACCTCCCATCAGGCAACCGGTGGAGGCATGGAATATATCCCTAGTTCTTCAGTTTCTCTCTCTCTACCCCCTTTTGAGCCTGCTGCAACATGTGATTTAAAATTCCTGTCATGGAAATCCTTATTTCTGGTGGCTGTCACTTCAGCCAGATGAATATCAGAGTTGCAAGCCTTATGTATCAAGAGTCCTTATCTGATCTTCCATAAGGACAGAGTATCACTTTGTACTAACCCATCCTTTCTCCCCAAGGTGGTTTCCGACTTTTGTATTAACCAGTCCATTGAGCTCCCTGTATTTTTTCCAAATTATTCAAACGAGGGAGAATACTGCCTACATTCATTGGATGTTCCTAGACAATTACATTTCTACCTGGAGAGAACTAAGTCCTTTTGCAAGTCGGACCAACTTTTAATTTCCTTTTCCGGCCCTAGAATGGGATGTGCAGTATCTAAAGTTACTTTGTCAAAATGGCTTAAGGATTGCATTAGCGTCTCATATTCGCTTATGAATTAATCTAAGCTTGGTCAAATCAAAGCTCACTCAACTAGGGCTATTGCAGCATCGGTTGCCTTCCACTCTAGGGCCTCCATAGATGACATCTGTGCAGCAGCCATTTGGGCTAAGCCCCATACCTTAATCAAGCATTACAAATTTGATCTGATTTCCAGGGGAAGAGCGGCCTTTGGCTCAATGGTTCTCAGGAATGTTCTTCCATAAGGGCCACCCAGGTTCTCCAAGTAGCTTGGGATTCTGTCCCATCAGTGATGAATAGGAAGAAGATTAACAACTTCAGATAAAGAAGTTATGTGTTACCATAATGTTCCATCTGAGTTGTTGATCTTCTTCCAGTCATCGCACCCTCCAACCGTCCCCGCCAAAGGCTCCTAGCACATGATCTGGGTCTTTGTGGTGTTTCAGGGTTTCTGTGCAGATATGGCCTCTGATTTTCTGTTTTCTCCTATATGTTGCATGCAAACTCGATCTGAGGTAACTGAGTGAAGGGCATTGTAGGTAGCAGCTTAGCTCAAGAGTTGTTTGGTGCACGCAAGCTTGGTATAAGGCCGACTTGGTTCCGAGGGCTCGGAACTGAACCCATCAGTGATGACTGGAAGAAGATCAACAACTCAGATGGAACATTATGGTAAGACATAACTTCTTATCTGAAGTTGTTAATCTTCTTCCATTCCTCACTGATGGGTACGGTTCCGAACACTCAGAACAGAGTCGGCCAAATGCCATGCTAGCGTACACCAAACTCTCGAGCCATGCTATTACCCACAATGCCCTTCATCCCATACCCCAGATCTCGTTTGCCGCGCAGCCATATAGCAGCATTTTCACTGAGCTCTCCAGCTAAGTAGTTTTGAATTATTCAAACCTGTATTTCTTCCAAAAAGTTTTCTTCTAGTGTCTTCTTATAGTGTAGCTCTACCCACAGGTATTCCTTGTCTTACCATTGTTGGTATTTTCTTGTCTTTTCTTTACTTTTTACCACCCTCGTTGTAACTCTTCATACCATTGCTGGTAGTCTGGCCTTTTTCTCCTCCTTTTCACTGTTTGAGCGAGTGTTAGTATGTCTGAGAAAAAGGGTACTTCAGGTTTTAAACATTGCACGTCGTGCAGTGGTAAATTACCTAACAGTGACTTGCATTTTAAATGCGTTTATTGTTTGGGCATCTCGCATCTTTCTGCGACTCCCCCATGTGATATTTGTGCGAGTTTTAGTCAACGGACGTTGAATGAATGGCGCAACAAGTTGATTTCGAAAGGATTGCTTTCCTCTCCTTTCTCTGAGGCTATTTCTGCGGAGGTCTCAACCCCTACAGGCAAGGATAAGAAGCGCCCTCGCTCAGACCGGCTGGTGATAGGGGCAAAACTCATCGATCTAAGACTGGTAGATCTTCCTCCGAGCATCAACTCGCTGTTTTGGTGCCACCAATTTCGGCACCTAGTACAGTTTCTGGGAAGTCTGAATTGGCACCGACAACTACTGAACCGATGGTTTCTTCAGTTCTGACCAGTCTGGTTCAGGACACTTTGGCACCGACCTCGCCTTTACAGGCTCTGGCTCCTGCGACCTCTGATCCGATTTTGACTATTACCCCGATTGTGACTTCGGCTCCGAGTTCCCTCTTGGTGCCGACTTTACCGTTTATGCACTTCAAATCAGAATCCTCGGCTCCATTGAGTTCATTACCACGGACCAGATAATCGTCTTCTGTGGACCCGTTTGCCGGGCAACCCTACAGTCCTTTTCTGGATTCCGGGATATCGATTAGGTCTGCCAGGGGCATGTCCGAAATGGACATTGTTCGTCTCGTGGATCAGGTATTGACTGCAAGAGGAATTTCCAGACCCTGTTCCGCTCCAGGTGTTGGGATTTTTCCACCTTCGATTCATTCGTATTCTCCTGATGGGGATCTTTTGGTCCCAAGGCCTCCTTGCCTATTGCTTTCAACGGGACCCCTTCCTTCGGCACCGACTGCTTTGATGCCTAAAGCATCTAAGTCCTGGTGGGCTTCAGTTCTGACGACAGCTCAACTTACTCAACCCCTTGCCTCGGGGGTGGAATATTCGGTTTCGGCCCTGGCACCAATTGCTTTCTTGGTTCCCGTCTTGGATCCGAGAGTTATTTCCACACTGAAACCTTCTCAAATGTCAGTCTTGGAGGTGGGCCATTTGGTGCGGGGTGTGACCCCGGTTCCGATTCAGTCCTCTTTGGTTCCGGGCTCCCATCCCTCTTCGGGTTGGCCCGGCTTCCGGTTTATGGACAGGGTGCTGGTGGCTAACAATCCTCCTCCTTCAGCTTCGTCTTTGGTTCCCCCTATTACTCAGTCATTGCCAGCCCTTTGCAAGGGACCACTAATCCAAAGCACTCCCCTTTCCAAGGCTTCTGCTGACATTCCCACTGAAGAGCCCCCTCGGAAGAGGGTGTGCAAAAGAAAACACATGGACTCACCTGAAGAGTCCCTTACTAAGGATATGGATTACGATGATGGGGAAGGTTCCCCTAGATCACCCCCTGACAATGTTTTCTTTGGGGACATCTTGGAGATTTTGAGTCAGCAGGGTGACTGGAAATCTTCCACCCCTTCTCTGTAGGAATCCGTATTCTTACAAGCTTTCCATTCCTGGCCCACTACATCCTAGGTGACCCCTCCTGCAGATGAGTTGGTCAAATTCATCGTGCAGCGAGCGTGGAAGAGTCCGGATTCAGTAGAAGCTATCCCCAGGAGATCAGACAAACTACTTTCTTCTCCAGAAGATCAACCCCATTGGTCGAAAGGCTTGCCAGTAGACTCTGTGGTGGTGGTGGCGGTGGCCACAAAGAAGGACTTGGCAGAAGAGAGTCCGGCTGTTCATCCCTCCAACAGGGAGTCCCAGGTGGAGGACAGGCTAGGGAAGCGAGTATTTGCTGAAGCGACCTTTGCCGTGTGTTCGCTGAATTTCTTGGCACACTTTACGAGACTCCAGAGAAACCTTATTTCTGAACTCTCTGGTAGCCTCGCCGGTCAAGTGTCAGATGGAGCCCGTGACAAAGTGGTCTCCCAACTTGCCACCCTTGAAGCGATTTCAAATTCCTCCATGAGGTTGCTCTCCCATGCAACCGAAGGAGCAGCTAGAGTCCGCCATCATGCCTGGATGCGCATTTCTGACCTACCGGATTCCTTCAAGTCTTCCTTTCTGAATGCCCCTATTGAGCCCTCCGCGCTCTTTCGTTCTAAGGTCAAGGATACTTTGGCCAGGTGCGAGCAGGACGGAAAGAACTTGTCTGCCATGGGCCTGCACTTCTCCAAACCTCAGCGTTCCTTCTCCAGGTATCAGAGGAGTGGAAAGTTGTGGCACAAGAAGTCGCAAGGTTTCTTTCATGATGCACATGGTGAGGACTCCTCCAGAGGCAGAGGAGGGTCCGATGGTGGAAGACGTCCCTTTAGGGGCAGAGGGGGTTACCGGAATCAGAGCTCCAGAGATCCTTTCTTCGGTAGGCCCTATCAGCGCTCCTGAAGCGTTGCCCGATTGCTTTCCTCTGGCTTTTCTCTCTGCACCAATCAGCCTGGTCCTCCATTACCGACGATCTATGGGTGCAAAGAATTATCACCAGAGGCTGTCACATTCCCTTCAAATCCTTTCCAAGACCTCAATTCTCCCTTCCCGATGCTCCACCCAGTCAAAGGGAGGAGGCAGCTTCCAAAATCAAGAAGCTTCTTCTAAAGCGAGTCATCCAAAAGGTCCCCCCAGATCAATGCGGATTAGGGTTCTACTCCAGACTCTTTTTGGTGCCAAAAAAGATGGGGTACTGGAGGCCCATTCTGGGTCTCAGTCGTTTGAACGAGTCAGTTATACAGTCCAAGTTCTGCATGGTCACTGTTCAATCCATCCTTCCATGCCTTCGGGAGGGTGTGTGGATGTGCTCCCTAGATCTCCAGGATGCGTATTACCACATCAAAATGGACAAACGCTTGAGGAGGCTTTTTTGCTTCTGGCTGGGAGCCAATCATTTTCAATTCAGAGCCCTGCCTTTCGGTCTCTCGACGGCCCCCAGAGTGTTCACGAAATGTCGAGCAGTGGTGACAGCTCACTTGAGACTGCACGGATTCCAGGTGTTTCCTTATCTGGATGATTGGCTCCTCTCTGCTCCCACCAAGCATCTACTGACCAGGGCCCTGTGCCACACTCTGTCTCTGGCGGAGTCTCTGGGTATTACTATCAATCGGGAGAAATCAAACCTTCAGCCCTCACAACAATTGGAATTCATAGGGGCTATGTTCAACACTCAGTGTGGTCTAATATCTCTTTCTCATCACAGGCTCTTAAGACTGAGAATGCAAGTGATACTCGACTGCAGGAAAGTGTCTGCAAAGGATGTTTTGTAGGGTCTGGGTTCCATGGCGGCAGCCATTCCCATTGTTCCATTGGCCAGGCTTCATATGCGCCTGTTACAGTGGCTTCTTCAAACTCAATGGATACACAATCATCATCCCTTGAATGCACTAATCCTCATCACCGATCTTTACAAGGAGGATCTCCTCTGGTGGATACGAATGGACGAAGGTCTTTACTGTCGCCCCTTTCAAACTCTTCAGCCCAGTGCTGTGGTGACTGCGGATGCTTCCCTGATAGGGTGGGGGGCCATTTTCAGGGAAGATTTGTTCAAGGCACGTGGTCTCCTCTAGAAGTCGACTTACACATCAGCATTCTAGAGCTCAGAGCTGTGTTACTGGTGTTACAAGCTCTCCACCCTCTTCTTCCTCTCAGACCGATTGCTATCCAGTCCGACAACATGTCTGTGGTCTGGTATATCAACAAGCAGGGAGGGACCAGATCTTACCCCCTTTGCCGCGAAGCCATGAGAATGGCAGTGGGCGATAGCTACCAACCATTTCCTGATTGCTACACACATCCTGAGGAGTTCCAGCGTGATTGCTGACAGGCTGAGCAGATGCATCCTGCTTCCTCACGAATGGTCTCTCAACCTGGAAGTGGCGGAGGAAATTTTTAGCTGCTGGGGCTGGCCTTGCTGCGATCTGTTTGCCTTCCCCTCCAATGAAAAGTGTAGCATCTACTTTGCCCTCTTTCCTCTGCAGGGGGAGTCCCCGAGAGAGATGCTCTGACTCTCAGTTGGCCCACGGGTCTCCTGTATGCTTATCCTCCTATCCCCTTGATACCCTTGGTCTTAAGAAAAGCTACTTGGTTGAGAAGCAGAATGATTCCCATTGCCCCATTCTGGCTTCGTCAGGTTTAGTTCCCCTTCCTTCAGCCACACCTGCTCCGACCCCCTTGGATTCTAGACTTCCATCAGGATCTCATCACTCACCCCCAAGGATTGTCGTCTCCATATCTGGCCACTCTCAAACTGACAGCTTGGTTGCTCCACTTCCATTAGTAGCCAGGCTTTAGTCACTTTCTTCTCCAGTACGGAATATTATTTTGGCCTCCCACAAACCTTCTACCAGAAAACTTTATAAAGACGAGTGGAGATGTTTTTCCTTGTGGGCACAAAAGCTGTCTCTGGATCCTGCTTCTGTTCCAGTAGCTGCTGTTCTTCAATACCTAACCAAGCTTTTCCTTAAAGGGGCTTCTGCATCCACGATTTGGGTGCATCTAGCTGCCATCTCCAATTTCCATGATGGTTCAGACGGAATTCCTATTTCTTCCAGTCTGTGTAAGACTTTCTTGAAGGGGATTTTTCATTCTAGACCTCCCATTAGGCAACCCGTGGAATCATGGAATCTGTCTAGGGTGCTTCAAACTTTGACTCTACCTCCCTTCGTGCCGGCTGCAACCTGTGATGTGAAGTTTCTGTCCTGGAAGACCTTGTTTCTGGTGGCGGTTACTTCAGCCAGACTTGTATCAGAGCTGCAAGCATTATGCATTGAGTCCTTATTTGATTTTCCATAAGGACAGAATATCACTTCGCACCAATCCCACTTTCTTACCCAAGGTGGTTTCGGAATGCTCTATCAATCAGTCCATTGAGTTGCCCGTGTTTTTCTCTAATTATACCAACAAAGGGGAATACTGTCGTCATTCCTTGGATGTCCACAGACAGTTGCGGTTTTATTTGGACAGGACAAAGTCTTTTCAAAAGTCAGATCAGCTTTTTGGTGCCTTTGCAGGCTCTAGAAAGGGATTGGCAGTGTCTAAGGTTACCTTGTCTAAATGGCTTACGGATTGCATCTCCTTTGTTTATTCTCTGAAGGAGGAATCAGCTCCTGGCTGCATTAAACCTCATTCCACTAGAGCTGTGGCCACTTTTGTCGCCTTTGATGCTAGGGCTTCCATGGATGATATTTGTGCAGCTGCCACCTGGGCTAAACCTCATACCTATATCAAGCATTACAAATTGGATCTGATCTCCAGGGGTAGAGCTGCCTTTGGCTCTATGGTTCTCCAGAATGTTCTTCCATGAGGGCCACCCATATTCTGTAGTAGCTAGGGACTCTGTCCCATCAGTGAGGAATGGAAGAAGATTAACAACTTTAGATAAAGAAGTTATGTCTTACCATAACGTTCCATCTGAGTTGATCTTCTTCCATTCATCACACCCTCACACCTTCCCCCACTAAGGCTCCTGGCGGATCTTTGGGTCGTTTTGGTGTGTTAGGGTGTTTACTCAGAGATGGCCTCTGCCTCTGTTTCATAGATATATATATATATATATATATATATATATATATATATATATATATATATATATATATATATATATATATATATATATATATATGTATATGTATATATATATATATATATATATATGTATATATATATATGTATATATATATATATATGTATATATATATATATATATATATATATATATATATATATATATATATATATATATATATATATGTATATATATACGTATATATATATATATATGTATATATATATATATATTGCTACTATGGTTCTGCAAACTCGATCTGAGGTATGGGATGAAGGGCATTGTGGGTAGTAGCATGGCTCGAGAGTTTGGTGTATGCTAGCTTGGCATTTGGCCGACTCGGTTCTGAGAGTTTGGAACCGTACCCATCAGTGATGAATGGAAGAAGATCAACAACTCAGATGGAACGTTATGGTAAGACATAACTTATTTTTATACTACCCTTTAATCCTATTCAGTAGCAGTGCTAGTTAACCTAATGATGTAATGCGATCCTATCTCGCCTACATTCATAAGTGATGGGCTCGGAGCCGAGAATCGGCTTCGACTCGGCCGATACATTAGCACAAAGTCTCTCATTGGCTGGGCCAACCCCCTTATCCCAGGATGCACCACGCCTAAACCCCCAGATCTCATTTGCCCCTCCTAGAGTAACGACGTGGTCTTGACTTGGCTGTGGCTAAGTGCCCTTCTATTTTGGCCTTTTGGTCACTTTTTGGCAGTTAGCTTTAGAATTTATACTCAAACAGCTATTTTAATAGCTACCTTGTTGTTAGTTCCTTTGTGATTGACTGTGTTTATCAATTTGAATTCTTGTGGTAATCCCTTCTGTTTGGCAGGCTAGGCCCGTTTGAGTTAGAGGGCCTTTGCCCTATCTCTTGTAGAGCGTTTAAGTTAGAGCTCTTCCCCCCGCTTCCCTCCTTGTGTGTTTTGAGTGTGTTACAGTGAGTATGTCTGGCAAAGAAAAGGAGCATAAGCCATCGGGCTTTAAAAAATGTTCAAAATGCAATTACAAGATGTCGATGACAGATGGCCATGCCATCTGTATTTATTGTTTAGGGGCTAAACACTTGCAAGAATCTTGCAGTACTTGCCATGCTTTCTCCTCTCGTGTCCTACATGAGAGAAAAAATAAGCTAATCCTGAAGGGTCTGATCAAGCCTGCCTTTGGGGAAGCTTTGGCTTCTTCTCCCTCCTCGAAATCGAAGCAAAAGAAGTCTTCGGCTCCGACATGTCCGTCAGAGCCGCCTGCAAAAAGAGCTAAATCTGTGTCCCCTTCCTCTGTTCCACTGGCCTCGGAGCCGCAGGATAGAGGGTCTAAATCTGGGTCTCCTTCGTCGGCTCCATTAGTCTCGGAGCCACAGGAGAGTGTTTCTGTTCTGGGGTCGGTTTTCTCGATTCCTGAACAGTCGGTGCCGAAAGGGGTCTCGGTTCTGGTCGAGTCTGCTTCAGCCCCGATCCTTTTGGAGCCGATTCGGAGCCGGCCTCCTAGCCTTGTCACGGAGCCGATAGGAAAAGTTTCTCGGCCCCCTTCTGTTTCCTCCAGGTCCTCCAGGCTTTCAGATTCGGATGTAGATAGGGTGGTCCAGAGGCTCCTCGAGTCACCTGTCTTATCCAAATTAATTTCGGCTCCGGCCCAGTCGGCCCTGGAGCCAGCCCTTTCGATACCGTTTCTTCCTCCTCCGACAACCTTGGTGTCGTCGGAGTTCGTAGAGTCGGGTGAAGTCCTTGAGTCGGTCCCGAGACCCATTGCTAGTCTATCGGCACCATCTTCAGTTCCAACCCTTTCTGTGCCTTCCAGAGGTTTCGGTTCTTGGGTGTCCTCAGCCGGGCCCGAGGGGGATTCGTCGGGGCTTCTGGTTTTGGCCCCGAGTCTCCCTCTTGGCGCCTCGGCTAGGGGAACCCCGACACCGGTCATGGTCTCGGGGACGGGCCTCTCCTCAGAATCTAGTGAGCCTGCCTTCGAGGCTATGAGGAGCGCGCTGGCCAAGTCTCTAGTGACTTCACCTGAATCTGCGACTCCTTCCCTAGACACGGCGGCTAGAGCTTCTCGTGCCCCCCTGTCTTCGGACAGCGCGGCTCCTAGGCCTGAGGATTCCTCCTTGTGTGGTCCCCTGTTTTCCGAGGAGCCTTCAGAGTTTGTGCCTGAAGAGCCCCCCAGGAAAAATTGTGCAAGAGGAAGCACATAGACTCCCTAGATGAGTCTGTCACCTTGGACACCATCCTCGATGATGCGGAAGGGTCCCCTAAGTCATCCTCTGATGATGTATCGTTCTCCGATATCCTGGAGATCTTGAGACAGAGGGGCGACTGGCCATCCAAAACCCCTTCCGTGGAGGAGTCTGTCTTCCTCAAGGCCTTCGGAGCCCAACCCTCCACCTCCTGGGTGTCTCCACCCTTCGAGTTACTGGACCTTACTTGTCAAAGGGTGTGGGAACACTCTGATTCTGTGGAGCCAGTTCCTTCTCACCCCAACAAGTTTTTATCCGCACCCCCTGGCAAGGAGTTTCTAACCAAGGGAGTTCCGGTTGATGCTATGGTGGTGGCGTCTGCCACCCAGCAAGATGTGGCAGAGGCATCTACTTCTATCCATCCTCCTAACAAGGAGTCCAGGAGCATGGATAGGTACGGGAAGCATACCCTGACGTCAGCGACCTTTACCCTGCGGTCGCTGAATTATTTATGTCACTTTACGAGGCTCCAAAGGGATCTCATAAAGGAGTTGGGAGATACCCTGTCGGGTATCGTACCTGAGGCATTGACGCAGTCTGTCAACACCCAGCTGTCTACCCTTTCGTCCATTGTTAACTCATCCATGAGGCTCATATCGTATGCAGCTGAAGGGCCGGGTAGGGCAGCGAGTTCGGGCGTAGCCCTTAGGAGGCAAGCCTGGATGCGCTTGTGTCACTTTGCGGAGGCGTTCAAGTCTTCCTTCACCGACGCTCCATTCAATGGGTCCTCTCTCTTTGGACCCAAGGTGAAAGACACGCTCACTAGATGTGAGCAGGAGGGTAAGACTTTGTATGCCATTGGGTTCCGTTTTTCACTTCCCTCGAGACCTTATCCCAAGGCTCAGAAGGGAGGAAAGATGTGGTTCAGAAAGTCACAAAAGTCTTTCCTTGCCCATCAGAGTGACCCTCCTTCCAGAGGCAGGGGGGGGAGATTATTCTGGAAGACGTCACCCTAGAGGCGGCGGAGGCCCCCGCAACTCAGGAGACTGCAAATCCTTTCGTGGTTCCTCCTTCCAGCATTCCTGAGAGACTGCCCGACTGTGCGTCTCCGGAGCCAGTTGTGGGTTGATTCTCGACGCATCCAAGGGCCTGGGATTCCCTCACTCAGGATCAGTGGGTGCTTCGTATCATCGCTGGAGGTTACACCATCCCCTTTATCCGTCCCCCTCCACCGTCAAGGAAAATCCCAGATGTGCCACCCGGGATCAAGCAGCCATAGAGGTCTCAAAGCTGCTCGGAAAGGGAGTCATCCAGCCAGTCCCCGCAGACCAGACTGGATTAGGAACTTACTCAGTTATTTTTGATGCCGAAAAGAACAGGGAACTTGAGGCCCATTCTGGACCTCAGCCACCTAAACAGCTTTGTAAAGAAGTCCAAGTTCCGGATGGTCACGTTGCAATCCATTTTCCCATTGCTGGAAAAAGGAGTATGGATGTGCTCCATCGATCTCAAGGACGCCTATTATCACATCAAGATAAACATGGCATCCAGGATACATTTACGCTTCTGCCTAGGAGCCAGTCACTTCCACTTCCGAGCCCTGCCCTTTGGTCTCACCACAGCCCCCCAGGGTGTTTACCAAATGTCTGGCAGTGGTGACGGCTCACCTGAGACGTCTGGGATTCCAGGTGTTTCCGTATCTAGACGACTGGCTCCTCACCACCCCCACCAGGCATCATCTTATTCAAGCCGTGAGTGCTACCATCGAGTTGGGACATCTATTAGGAATTACATTCAACTGGGAAAAGTTTGTATTGCTGCCATCACAGCGTGTTGCCTTTATAGGCGCAGAGCTAGACTCTGTAGAGATGCGAGCATTCCTTCCAACAGAGAGGATAAAGATACTACAGGACCAAGTCCTAGCCTTACTACCCCGAAGGAAAGCCCCAGCCAGGATTGTCCTTCAGCTTTTGGGGTCGATGGCAGCCGCCATTCTTCTGGTCCCTCTGGCAAGATTGCACATACGAATTCTCCAATGGCTCCTGTCGACCCAGTGGTCATACCAAGATCTGCCATTGTCCTACCCGATTCTCATCACGAAAACGTGCTGGTGAGATCTTTGTTGGTGGCTCCTCTCCTCCAACCTGAACCAGGGGAGACTCTTCCCCCCCCATTGCCACAGTGACCACGGACACCTCCCAGATAGGGTGGGCTGGGCATTATCTGGGCAGGATGGTTCAAGGCACGTGGCAGAATCACAAAACCCACTTACATATCAATGTTCTGGAAATGTGGGCAGTGCTTCTAGCGTTGCAGTCACTTCACAGCTCTCTTCCCAAGGTACCATCGCAATCTTCTCAGACAATGTGGCGGTAGCATGGTACCTGAACAAGCAGGGAGGAACCAGGTCTTATCCTCTTTGCAGAGAAGCCATGAGAATTTGGAACTGGGCGATCGCTTCCCAGAGATTTCTAGTGGCAACGCACATTCCGGGGAAGTCCAATGTGATAGCAGACAGGCTGAGCAGAGTTATTCTGATGCCTCACGAGTGGTCCCTGAATGACCAAGTAGTGGCTCGGATCTTCTCCAAGTGGGGGTTTCCCTGTTGCGACCTTTTCGCCAGCCCCTGGAACGTGAAGTGCAGCAATTTCTTCTCCTTGATCCCCCCCAGGGGGAATCATCCAGGGACGCTCTAGTCCACAATTGGCCCTTCGGTCTGCTCTACGCCTTCCCTCCGGTCCCACTACTGCCAAAGGTGATTCAGAAGGCAATCTGCTTGCGAAGCAGCATGATTTTGATCGCACCACACTGGCCTCACCAAATTTGGATTCCTTTCCTTCATAAGTATGCAGTGAAGGATCCTTGGATTCTGGACCCAGTTCCAGACCACCTGACTCTTCAGTCATGTCAGGCACATCCATCACTGCGTACTCTCAAGGTAACGGCTTGGCTGCTCCACTTCCGACCTTAGTCAGACAGCATATCCTTTCGCCTGAGGGGGTCTGGATTCTGTCTTCTTCTCACAGAGCTTCCACTAAAGAGATATATTCTAATAAATGGAAAAGGTTTGCCATTTGGGCCCAGCGGCAAAACCTTGACCCTCTGACAGCCCCGGTGTCGGCAGTATTAGATTTTTTGGCAACTCTTTTTAGACAGGGTTCCGCTGTCTCCACGCTTAAAGTCCAATTGGCAGCAATTTCTAATTATCATATGTTGCCTTTGAGCCTTCACTCATGAGTCATAAGTTCTGTAAGGCCTTTCTTAAGGGAGCTTGGTTGCTTTGCCCCCCCGGTGTCGCAGCCTGTTTTGCCATGGGATTTGAATGTAGTTTTAGGAGCCTTGACGTCTCATCCCTTCGATCCGGCGACCACTTGTGAGCAAAAGTTCTTATCTTGGAAGACTGCCTTCTTGGTAGCTATTACTTCAGCCAGAAGGGTTTCGGAGCTTCAAGCCCTTTCTGTTAAGCCCCCTTATCTGATCTTTCACAAGGATAGAGTATCTCTAAGACTAAACCCGTCATTTCTTCCAAAGGTTTCTTCTGCTCTTTGTCTGCAGCAATCTATAGAGCTACCAGTTTTCTTTCCAAAATTTTCCAACAAAGCAGAATACAGACTTCATCAGTTGGATGTGCATAGACAACTGAGGTTTTACTTGGATAGGACACGGCAGCAGAGGAAATCAGACCAGTTGTTTGTGGCCTTTGCAGATAACAGGATTGGCAAAGCAGTAACTAAGACCACTATCTCTAGGTGGATTAGGGATTGTGTTTCATTTATTTATGCATCAACAGGAAGGGACCTTCCATTTCCAGTTAGAGCGCATTCTACTAGGGCTATGGCAACTTCAGTGGTCTTCCACCCCAGACTGTCGGTGGATGAGATATGTGCAGCGGCCACTTGGGCTTCTCCACATACTTTTATTTCTCATTACAAACTGGACGTGGCCTCTAGAGGTCTGGCGTCCTTTGGTTCCACAGTGCTCAGGAGTGTTTTCCAGTGAGCCTCCCAGGATCTAGGTGCTAGGGACGCTGTCCCATCAGTTATGAATGTAGGCAAGATAGGATCGCATTACATCTTTTAGTTATGTACTTACCATAACGATAGATGTATGTGATCCATCTCACGTACATTCTTACATACCCGCCCTCCTTCCCCCTACCTGTTGGATCTGGAGGAAACACTGTTGTACAGTTGGAGTGGCACATGTGGGTGAGTTGTTGTGGGGCAAACAAGATCTGGGGGTTTGGGCGTGGTGCATCCTGGGATAAGGGGGTTGGCCCAGCCAATGAAAGACTTCGTGCTAGTGTATCGGCCGAGTCGGAGCCGATCAGTTATGAATGTAAGCGAGATGGATCACATACATCTATCGTTATGTTAAGTGCATAACTAAAAGTTATTCATCATAACAGCGTAAGCTCACACTACAGTCAGATAGAGGATTTACAGTGGATAGTGTATATTTACAAGATTTTGTGCATTACATACATATTTGCTATGGGGCGATTTAAGCTGTGGTTGAGGACGAGAAATAGTTGGGTTTTTGTTTATTGAAGGGGATGGAGTGAAACAGTTTTCCATTGTTAATAAACCATATGTCAAAGTTTGAGGTATTCCAGATTATTTTTTTTTTCTTTCTGAAATTGTAATTTATTTCACTAGCAGGCCATTCCAGTTTCTTGGTGTTATTCTGCTGGAGCTCTTTCTCTCATAGCTAGACAAAGTGGAGATCTATGGAGGTTATGTGCCATTGTGCTGGGATCTAAGAATGTAAAGGGATATTCTTGTACTTAGTTTACTACTCAGTGAAAGGCAATTCATATCACACACCTCATTCTTAAGCAGAATGAAAAGTATTTCCTAGGTCAATGACAATTTAGAATCAGTTGTCCAGTTTACTTACTACTTCTTTTTTTGTTGTTTTATATTGATTTATATGAGATGAGGCTTCCTGCTTACAAATTTTTGGGTTAACAGTGTGCCATCTCAAACCAAGTGACACAACCGACACGAACAACAAAAACAATATACATGCAGAGCACGTACAACTGCTTTGTACTTATAATCTGGTAAAAAACATGAACAGTTTGAAGTAAAGTCAAAGACCAAAATCTGTGGCTTTATAGATCAGAAAAAAAAAAACAAGGCAAGAACTCGGACATGTAAACCAGAAGCATTTTATACAATACACCTGCTCCACAGAATGTTATCAGAATTGGTGTGCTTTTTCTGTGGATGCAAATTCTGTGCTAAAAGATAACATAACTTCTGTTTCTAGCATTATTTATTTTTTACCGTTCTGCTACATAAGCATAATTTATTAGGCATAAACACAAAAATATTGTGGTAAAAGTAGGGTTATCAATAACGCTCAACCTCTCAGCTCCAAAATCAAGAAGAAAGAAATGGTTCATGAAAAAAGAACACATATCAGGGACACCTTTACAAATTGAGTGCATTAAGCAAAATTAATATAATTAGTTGTTGATTGTAATCCACCAGCTTTCACACAAATCGTCATTGATTTTAGAAGGTCAAGACAAAATTATGAGCCAAAAAATCTAGGAAGTTCTTGAGAAGTTTGATCAGTTGAAAAGTATGGAGGTCATGCCTGAAAATCAGAGACAGTTTAGAGATGTGACTGCAGTATTCATAAAGTGTCAATCAACTCTATTTTTAAGTAAAAATGGTTCTA
This sequence comes from Protopterus annectens, assembly GCF_019279795.1. NCBI lineage: Eukaryota > Metazoa > Chordata > Ceratodontiformes > Protopteridae > Protopterus > Protopterus annectens. The sequence goes on along the minus strand of NC_056732.1, from coordinate 237,918,628 downwards.
GCCAATAAATGGTAAAATATTAGACTGGGGTTTCCAGGTAAATTATGAACACTGACAAAAGAACCTAAAGGAAATACAAGGCTACTGCTTCCAGAAGGACCCCCCTCACCACCAAAAAAACACAACCAAAAATGTATTTTCTCCTATAATAGTAAAAATATAGAGACTGAAGTGTGGTGACATCACACTGCTGTCACTGATGTAAAAGCCACTGCTTGGACGTCATAAGTAACATGCTGGGAGGGTTGGTGCATGACAGAAGAACAAGCAGGAATCAGTGCAGAATTAAAACAAAACAGTGAAACTAACTGCAGATTAAAAAGAAGAAAAATGTATTTCTACTGGACTTGCACATTGTGTAGTTAAGATACATCCCAAACTCTCCTGTGCTCCGGAAGAAGCATAAATTTAAAAGCACGCTGTAAATAAACTGATTTTAAATTATGCCAGAGCATACTTGGAGAACTAATTATTTGATTTTGTAAAATCTGCTGGTCCACCAGGACGATGCCTACCAAAAACCTACTGCTCCAGAAATTTAAACAAATGAAAATTAGTATTTTATTCACAATTCTGTCTTGAGAAATGAGGAAAAGACTGAAAAAAGCAGCTCCGACAGACCAAACAGTACAACTGTTTAAAGGAGGCATGGCCAGAGTCATTGTTTTGGAATGGGCACAAGTCAAGGTGGGGATGGACATCACAGCATGGGGGCGGTGACTGGAAGGGGGTCACCAGGGGAGCAGCAACTCCACAAAGTGCTCCAAAACACCAAAGTCTAGCGCGTACTGCTGATCGCTAAATAGGAACGATACAACCTTTCTGTACGGTTATTAGGCACCGTAAGTGCTCACTTGTTTGTGTGTGCATCTGGGGGAGGGGTGCTACTGGTTTACTTGGCATTAAGAATACATTATTATCTTACCCATTTTCTGGAGGGCTAGTCTGTGGCCCCCATCCACGTTTGACTAGCAGTCCTTTCTTGTAGAAGGCATCTATGGCTCTGGAGCTGTTTTCTTCTTTTTTTCTGCATAGCATGGCTTAGATTGATCCCTGTCCTGAACTCCCGGTTCCTTCATCTGCTCGACTCTAACCTACTTTCCAGATTGCTGTGTGTGACAGTTCCAGATAAAATCCCTGGCAGAGTGTGATTTAAATCATGTGGCCTCACACACACACACACACGCACACGCACACACACACACACACACACACACACACACACACACACACAAAGCAGCTCCAGATATCATCATTCAGAGTGAGAAGCAAGCTGTGCGGCAACTCCGCGTTCTGCCCAGAACCCACATGGCTCACTCTGCAGTTATAAAACCAATCTACAACGACACAACTGGCAGTCCGTTGAGCTTAAATCCATAATGGCACAAAGTACAACTCCTTGAAACGGCAGTCCCAGTATTCAAACCAACGCGCTTCCAGGCACGTCCCTTGTGCTTAATTCCAACAGGCTGACAGAGCTGACATCAGCTCCAAAAGTACAAAAATTAAAAAGTCTAAAAAAAAGATGAAAAAATCAGAAATGAAGGGGTGCCACTCAGGAATTGTGGCACCCCATTATTGGGACCCCAAAACTCAGTAAAAAACGATTAATTTGGGATGGTTGGGAGATCTACTGGTCAGCACTCAGTTTTACTAGATTAGCCTTTGCATAGTCACTGGATACAGAAGTATTGGGGATGCTACAAGCTTAACTCTTATGTTGAATGTAACTGACTAGTGATCTGATTGTGGAGGATGTTACAGCTGGTGGAAAGCAGAGCTGTCTCATATTGGTAAGGACCAAGTCTAAGATTTTATTGCCCCTTGTTGGAATGCAGACTTACTGGTCCAGAGAGTTTGTATTGATGAAGTCCAGAAATCTCTGGGCATGCATGTTTGAGGACGTGAGTCTCCCAGTTTCTGGTGAGATCATTGAAGTTTTCTAGGAGAATGTTGATTTGCTTAATACATAGGGACTCCATGATGGTTAGGTAGGAGGAATGGGACAAGGGAAGCATGGAGGGGGGGGGTCCTATAGTTAGCTATGTTATGATAAGGGGTTTTATTTTATACTAAGACAAACATAGAGTTCCAGGTCATTATCTTTTCCTAACGAGCCTGGAGGTGAGATTCTTTTTGTAAGCATATAGACACATCTCCGCCTTTAGTGCACTCATGTAATGTGGTTGATTTGTATGAATGAGTGGCCTTGAAGCCCTGTACTCTGATAGTGCTTTCACTGGTATTGAAGCAGGTCTTTAGGACAATGCATATATAGTTTCATTTGCCAGGTTTTTTTATGTCTCATGGTTTTCACAGCAGTGCCTTAATGCTGTCCAGATTCTGTTTAGTTAAACTGAAAACTGACATTGCCTTAAAAAGTCACTTTTGGCTGGACAAGGTTTTGGCCATTATAAAAAAAAAAAGCCTTGTGGGTAGAGGTACAGGCCATCCCTGCCAAGGTAATTAGGGCTATCTACCATCTCTAACCTGGTTGATGTATACTGTACCACCTTAGAATGACTCCAGAAAGTAAGCCAAGATTTTGTATTGTGACAACATTCTGGTGATGCTAGAATACTGCTCAAGACTAGTTGCATATTTGCCTCACACACATACTTCGAGAACTTCATCATGTCTGTTTTCATATAGTCCAGGGAGGTAAGTCTCAAGACATTTATACCCACATGTACAGTGACTGCACCACATTTTCACGTGTGGTGCAAGGATTTGAGTGCTTGTGTAATGTGGTGAATCCTTGTGGCAGGTGTTGTATGGTGCCGACAACTAGCTTATTTGTAGTGGCTTAGTGTGAGAGGTTTGCCTCCAATTACACTATATAACTACATTTCTGACACATTTTATCACTTTGTTTTAGTAGTAGACAGTTGGCAGTAAACATGTGACAATTGTTACATTGCCTCAGGATGTCTATTTCAACCAAGCTGGCTACAGAGATGGTTAGAAAAATGCCAGTCCATGGTTTCAGTTGCTTACTAGTGTAGGCTAAGGGGAGCATCAAGTGGCTGGGATTTAATTTTCAATGCAGTAATGGCTAGGCAACTGTGTAAACACAGCAGAACACTTTTTAACCAAACAGTGCAAAAGTACAGTAAAACAGATTAAAATAGTACTTCAGCTGTACATTTCAATAGGTAACTATTAGGCGCCATAGAAAATGGCATTTGCCTGCTCTTTTGATGAGAAGTCAGCTCAAAATGCCATCTTTAGTAATTTTAGACCTTGTGCTCTGTGAGCGGCCTACTGTCTTTCATTTAAGATAACAAGCAAGCTGCTTCACACTTTTTTATCCTAGCAGGGAAGTCAAAAGAACCAGTAGAATTTCTCTGCCACAGAACTTCTTCCGCTGGTTCTTGTAATCTAATGCTTGGAAAAAAATACCAACGGAAAACGGTACTTGCATTCTCTTTATATAAGGAATCATCTAAAATGCCAACTTTAATATAACTTTAGGCTGAATCTGTAGTTAACGCTTCCAGTCTCAACATTTCCTTGCCCTCCACATGGAATAGCCTGCTTACTTTGGGAAACATTATACCCAGAACATCTGTGCTAGTTTTTACCTCCATTAATATATCCTATTTTGTCTTATTTTGTTACACAGGTTTGTATTGCTTCCCATTTGGAAGACTTCTCCCAAGAGTTAGGTATGAGTGCTGACTTTCTAAGAAAGACCTAGACATTTTCATCATGATTTCTAACTGTCAACCACTCATCAGTTGTCCTGACATATCCCATGCAATTGCATTGTTGTGCTTCCTTCTCCCTTTGGACTGAATACGATTGAATGTACTCGAAATTAGGGAGATTGTTTCCTGTCTGCTTTATTTAAAGTGAGAAATGTATCCCACTTAGATATTGCAGCTTGGGAGTCAATATTAAAAGTGAGCATTAAACGTGCAGTGTATCTTGACTTGTACCACTTTGCATGAGTTGATTCTATCTGTAAAAGCCTGCTGTAATGCTTGGATTCTTCTAGATGTTGGTGCCTGTATCATATGTATGGATTAAGCTTAAAAAATCGTGTCTTCATAATTCTCAGAAATTGCTCTGTTTTGTATACTAAGGAAATTATGCATACCTCATTGGGACTGATTTGGGAATGGGTTAATTTGTACAAAATGAACTGGAATTATTCTAAGGCAGAATTCGTTTTATAAAAACCTGTACAATTCACTGCTGTTATTTAATGTTTTTTTTTCCTTCTCAACAGACTAAATCTGTTTCTGAGATTGGTTTGTGCAGTAACAGAATGTTCTGTTATGCTGTGCTTGGATCTATCATGGGGCAGCTCCTCGTTATTTATTTTCCTCCACTGCAGAAAGTTTTCCAGACAGAAAGTCTTGGTGCTCTTGGTAAGAAACAAAATCTTTTTAGTAACCCAAGAGAAGCTCATGAGTAATGTGCAAGCTGCTGTTGAATGCATTTTGTAATTTAAACAACGGTCTTTGAAAACATGATTGTCAACTACTTGTTTGCGAGGATTCATGTATTGTACTGTTTTTATTACTGTGATTCAAGAATCATGTTAAATGTTTTGTATCAAAGATATACCAAAAAATAGTGATCTTAAGGTATAGTGTATGGAAGAATTACATTTAATCTCAGACTACAAAGTACATTGTCATGCCAACACATACACATGCGCGCAGATGTATATATATATATATATGTGTGTGTGTGTGTGTGTGTGTGTGTATATATATATATATATATATATATATATATATATATATATATATATATACATATATATATATATATATATATATATATATATATATATATATACATATATATAATGATATATGTATGTATATCATTACAGACTAAAAATTGTACCCTAATATCATTAGAAATTTACAAATATATCTATAAAGTAGAAGAGAAGGCTGTAGAATACTTGAGTTACAGGATATGGATTTACAAATTATTGCTTTAAAAGACAAAAAAGGCTACAGTACAGGTTAAGAGGTGGCAGTGCATCAAATAAGCGTTACTTTTGATCAGCTCAAGCAAATAAGTAGAGAAACACATAGATGAATATGTCAGCCTGCATCTTTAAAGCAGGAGTACTTCACTTTACAGGTAGAAACTTAAGAGCCTTTTTAAATGTAAAGTCACTACAGCTTTTTTCGGTCTTCTGAAATGCCATTTTTGTTAAGGCTCTTTCCATTAATACTGGCTTGAATAGAGGTTGAGCTAATTGTAGCTGGTCTGTGCTCCTAAGAAAATACACTTGGTGCCTTTGAAAGTGTATTGCTTTTATAGCAGAGCAGTAACTGTCTGTGAGCATTTTGTAGGCGAGTGTGATCAGAAGTAGGATTGCACTGAGTAAAATAGCAGTAAGGGCAGACAAAGAAACTGTGACAGCATTCAGTAGCTTGGGCACTGGCAGAGCTAGGCAGGGAGGATGGGAGTGAGGTGTCTCTAGCTCATTGCTTGGTGACATCTAGAGGGTCACAAGATGTTACATCTCCAGAGCACTGCCCTGCCACGTCCACACTGTCTGTATGCCAGCAGGTTGTTTGGGAACGTTTGCTTGTCAAGGCACAGTTCCCATAGCAGATAGCACAGTGGAGGTTGAGAGAGTTGCTGCATAGAGAAAAAGGGGGCTCCAGGGCAGAAGAGTAAGACCACTCCATCAGACCTAGAAGCTTGTCCACTACTATTAGACTGTAACCAAAGGAGGAAAAGGAATGGAATTGGTCATAGGACTTCCACTTAGCCAAGGTATGCCTGGCCCTGTCCCTTGATGGAGTGAGTGGGCTATTTGGATAAAGGTAGTAGAGCAGTTGGGCAGGTCCAGTGGAGGAATAAAATTTTTTTACTGTAGTAAGAAAGCCAAGCAAAAACATAGCTAGTGGGCAACAACACTCACTTTAAAAAGTACCCTTTACAAAATGGTTATGCTCCAAATTAATCTGAAAGACTCTTCACTAAGATAGGAAAGTAAGATGTTCTTTGTATTTCACTGTTGCAGTCATTACATTTGGGTTATCTGCTTGCAGGTAGCCCTCAGTTGGCATGATTAACAAAGTCTTGGGTCCTGCGTCAGTTGCTGTCCCTTCTTCCATGACGTCAGCTCATCAGGGGTATAAAACATGCAACCGACGCCATTACATCAGTCTTTCTTGCCATGTGGTACCCGAAGCAGAAGCAGTTCGCAAGTGCCGGTCGGCTGACTCCTGAAATTTTCATTTTTGAGTTTCAGAACCGAAGTCTTCAACTAAAGCCAAGTTACCCCGTTGGGGAAACTTTTTCTTGCTCCTTACCAATGTCAATAAAAGTTAATAATTGCATTACTTGTGGAAAGCAAATACCTCCTAAAGATTTTCATTCGTACTGTATTCCTTGCCTAGGCCCTGACCAATGACATACCTTGAAGTTGGTTTTGTGCTTTATTTAATCAGCGCACTATCCGTCGTCGGTATATTTTCACCTCTAAATATTTTGTTTCTCGGTTTAATTATCCAGAAATGTCATCGGTTAGCCATCCGATGACCGGGATTCTGAAAAAATGCAAAGATAAAGACAGAGACAGGCAGCCGAGGTCCAAAACTGCAGATGACGCTTCTCCTAAGCCAGTCGCCAGTTCGCCGGTACTCAGTGAGGTGCTTTTGCAGCCCCTGATACCCACTACTTCTGATTCGCAGGCCTCTACTAAGACCCATTCGGAGTCTGGTATGCCGCGAGATGCTTCAACTATAGAACCCACGGATGTCTCTACCTTGGATGGGTCCGGAGCCGCTGTGCAGGCACCGGCTTCTGAGGGTGTATTCAAGCCTACGGACTTGCATATTAAACCGCCTCCTTCTTCACTTAGTCCTAAATCTCAAACCATGCCTAAAGAAACGACGCCCAGGCCACATGCTCAGGCCTCTATGCCTAAAAAACAAATGATAAGAATGGCTGAAGATTTAATAACTCTAATCAGGGGTAGCCAACACCCTTCTTTCTAAGAGGCGTAGGACTGAAGTTGTTTGAGTCTTCTGACTAGGATTTTGTTTTTTCTGATTTTTCTGATGATTTGGATTTGCCCGTATCTACTTTTGAGAATTCTGATGTAGAGGACTCCATTCCCTCTGCTTCCCCTCCAGAGGATTTTTCTTTTGGGGAAACCTTGCATACTCTAAGGGAGCATTTCCACTGGGAAAGCCAGGATTTTTCTGATTCAGAAAAGAGGCTTAGGGATTTCTTACTCCTTCCTCAGCATAGGCCTGTAGCTATTCCTCCTGTACTGGACATTGCTGTTGGTTCTTTTTCGGAATCTAGTTTGGCCCCTGATTCCTTACCTCCTGCTCCCAGAAAACCTGACAGATACTACAGGGTCCCTGAGTCACACAAGTTCCTTTTTAAAAATGTTATTGCGGATCCAGAGACTATTTCACAGGGGCCCAAGGGCATTAAGGCTTCTACTGCTAAAAATCCTACCCCTTCTGATAGAAACTCCAGGGCACTGGATAGATGGGGTAAGAAGGTTTACACTTCTGCAACCTTGGCAATTAGGGCTTTAAACTGCCAGTCTCATATGTTAAAAGTATCAGCAAAATGTTATTGGATTGCTTAAAAAGAAAATGATGTTGATTCCTGACTGTGGAAAATTAAGAATTACAGGATTTAATGCATTCTGCTGAACAAGTTGGAAAACATACTTTGCAATGTGGTTTTGATTCATTAGAGACCTCTTGCAAGGCTGCTGTTACTGGGTCTGTGCTCAGAAGGCATGCTTGGCTAAAAGAGCAATCCTTGCCTGATCATTTTAAAGCTAAATTGTTGGATGCTCACTTAAATCAGGACCACCTGTTTGGCAACAAGGCTGAGGAAGTTCTTAAAAAGATGGAAGATAAAGCTAAATCTATGCAAACTGCTAAAGATTTCTTACAAGTTCAGCCTCCTAGATTTAGTAGGCACTGGCCCTCGAAGAATTGGTTCTTTCCAGCCCCTTCCAGGTCTTCTCAAGCCAAACCCAGACACAGCAAAAGCCCCAGGTTTCAGTCCCAGGGGACACACGGGACTAAGTGGGGGGCCTCCACTTCCAAATCTGGGAGTAATAAGACCCCCCCCATGGTAAACTGTCTCAATAACGTCCGTTTAAAATTTCCAAGCACTTATCAACTGACTGCCCCTTTGGGGGGAAAGATTGTTCTTCATGCAAAAAACTGGGAACTCATTACCCAGGACGAATGGGTTTTAAATATAGTGTCCCAGGGATACAGATTTCACTTCCACACGTTGCCAACACCAAGCGGGTGGCTGGACCTACCCCCAAATCAGTGGGTAGAGGCCCAAAAACAAGTACTGTCTCTCTTAAGCATGGGGGCTATTCAACTGGTACAAGAAGAGGAAAAGGGACAAGGTTTCTACTCGAGACTTTTCCTGGTACCCAGAAAAGACAATTCATGGCGTCCTATCCTGGACCTGTCTACTCTAAACACCTTTTTAGAAATTCCAAAATTCAAGATGCTGACTCTTCACCAGTTACTTCCTATGCTAGGCAAAGATGCCTGGTTGGCAACACTAGATTTAAAAAAAGCATACCTGCACATCCCAATCAGGGAATCTTGCAGAAGATACCTACGCTTCAAAGCAGGCTACACGCACTATCAGTTCTCTGCACTGCCCTTTGGCTTATCTACTGTGCCCAGGGTATTGACAAAGTGCCTAGCTCCAGTTATTGCATTTTGCAGGCAAAGAAATATTCAAATATACCCATACCTGGACAATTGTCTAATTCAGGCAGAAAGCCAGGACATACTTTTAAATCATCTGGCCTTTGTACAAAGGGTTCTAACTTGTCTGGGGTACACCATAAACGAAAAGAAATCACACCTGGTACCCTGTCAACAAATTATATTCCTGGGAACAAGCTTGAATAAAACTTCCCAGATGGCTTACCTCACGCCAGAGAAACAAATTCATTTGACAACCTACTTCAAACAAGTGGCCACAAAAATCCTACTATCTGCAAGACAAATACTGCAAGCCTTGGGGTTCATGGCCTCCTGCATTCTTCTAATTCCATATGCAAGACTACATATGAGGAAACTACAGTGGTATATAAAAAGCCTATGGTGTCAACATTCTCAGGATCTAGAAGCAACGATTCTGATCATACCTTGCTTATGCTTAAAATTCCTTTGGTGGGCAGAGGCCTGCCACCAAAACAAGGGACTACCTTTCACATCACCCCCTGCCACCCAAACCCTAACAGACGCATCAGACTATGCACGGGGGGGCTCACCTCGCAGGGAAGTGCATTCAGGGCAAATGGAACCCAAGTCAAATGCACCTGCATATCAATCAAAAAGAAATGTTTGCTGTACAGAATGCTCTGACAGCCTTCAAGGACCACATCCTTCCAGGACAACTTATGGTAAAGACAGACAACACCACTGTTATGTCGTACATAAACAAGCAGGGGGGTACACATTCTTACCCCCTCTGCAGACTAGCCATGGCATTGTGGAACACAGCCTTGAGCTACCAAGTGCACCTACAAGCTGAATTCCTGCCAGGAAAATTAAAGACACTGGCAGACGGAGTAAGCAGAAACCTCATAGACCCACATGTGGAAACTGGAACCAAGGATTTTCAACATGTTGACAAGCAAATGGGAGAGCCCAGATATAGACCTGTTTGCCTCTCCCCAGAACTACCAATTGGACAAATGTTGCACAAGGACTCCCCACAAGCAAGCCTGGAAAGTGGATGCTCTGTCCTTCAGCTGAAAAAAACTATCAGTCTATGCCTTCCCCCCTCTGCCTCTGCTTTCCAAAGTACTACTAAAAATCAAACAGGACAAACCAAAGATGACTTTGATTGCTCCAGACTGGCCACGCCAAGACTGGTACCCCCTCCTGCGCAGTCCCTATGGCACCTGCCTCAGACTCCTTCCCTGTTGTCTCAGCAGGAGAATCAGATTCTGCACCCTCAGCTTCTAACACTGAACCTTGCAGCTTGGCTAATTACATAATCTCTCCTCTACCATCCCTCAGTAAACCTGTGATGGATATCATTTTAGAGGCAAGGAGACCTAGTACTAGAAAATCGTATGCTGAAAAATGGAAAAGATTCAATGTCTGGAACCAATCTCAAGGGATGAGCACAGCAGCGCCCAATTTACCTCAGATTTTACAATACTTAACTGAGATGCCTCACAAGGGCTTGTCTTTTTCCTCCATTAAAATCCACGCCTCAGCCATTTCAGCTCATTATAGCACAGAACCTCCCCTCTTTTCTCATCCACTGCTCAAGAAGATGTTCTTCGTGTTTCACTGTTGCAGTCATAACTGTAGGGTGCTCCTGCCGGCAGGCAGCCCGAGGTCGGCCAGAATCCCAAAGTCTGGGTCCGGCGTCGGCTGTATAAGCTAGTATCCTGACGTCAGTACGCTTTGGTATATAGCCCTCAGCCGACGCCATCTTCTCCAGTCTTTCTTGCCGTGCGGTGGAAAGCAGCTCGCAAAATGTTGGTTGGCGATTTTCGAACAGCGTATTTGGTTGTTGTCGGTCCAAAGTTCGTTCTTCTCTTCTCAAAGCTAAGTACCCGTTGGGAATCTTTTCTTGTTCCTCCGATGTCAGAAAAAGTTAATAATTGTATAGCATGTGGGAAACAAATACCTCATAAAGATTTCCACTCTTACTGTCTACCTTGCTTAGGCCCTGACCACGACGTTTCTTGTTGTCGGTTCTGTGCCAGGTTCAACTCTCGTACTATCAAGCGCAGGTACGATTGGGCTTTAAATTATTTTGGCAGATGCTTCAATTATAGAATGTCGTCGGACACTACCGGAGTTCAAAAGAAGCGCAAAGACAGGCCTCCGAGGTCCAAACAGGACTCGTTGCAGCTGGAGCCAGCGTCCGGTTCGGCTGTCAGTGAGGCGCTTTTGCAGCCCCTGTCGTCCGCCACTTCTGAACCGATGGCCGATACGGACTCCCATGGGGAGCCATCTAGGCCCACTATTTTAACTGCTGCAGGACCTTCGGACGTCGCTCCTTCAGATGGGTCCGGAACCGCTGTGCAGGTACCGGCTTCTGAGGGGGTTTTCAGGCCTACTCACATCACTATTTCAAAGGCAAAGGCAAAGTCAAAGACTCCTATTAAGTCTAAAGTTCCAGCTCAAGCTGCTTCTGAATCCATTCCCAAGACACAAAAACAATTATTGAGGATGGCTGAAGATTTGCTTACAATGATTAGGGGTTCTCACCCCCCTCCTGAGAAAAGGCCTCGACAGGATGTTACTCTGGATTCCTCTGACCAGGCTTCTGTATCTTCTGTTTCTTCCTCTGATCAGGACTATTCCTTTCCCCCTTATGAGGATTCGGATGCTGAGGATTCTTTGCCCTCGGCCTCTCCGCCTGAGGATTTTTCTTTTGGGGAAACCTTGCATGAGATGAGGGAACATTTTCATTGGGAAGGACAGGAATATTCTGCTTCCAAGAAGAGGCTTAGAGAATTTCTTCTTCTTCCTCAGCATAGGCCTTTAGCTATCCCTCCTGTCTTGGATATTGTAGATGATGCTTTTTCTGAGGCCAACTTGAATCATGATTCCATGCCTCCTGCTCCTTCTAAGCCTGATAGATTTTATAGGGTTCCTGACTCTCATTTATTTTTATTTAAAAACCCTTCTGCGGATCCTGAAACTATTTCTGAGGGCTCTAAGGTTTCTACTTCTAAAAATCCTATTCCCTCTGAGAAGGATTCTCGTGCTTTAGACAGGTGGGGAAAAAAGGTATATACTTCTGCTACCCTGTCTGTAAGGGCTTTAAATTGCCAGTTTCATATGTTTAAATATCAGCAATTTATTTTGTCTGTTTTAAAGCAAAAGCTTGCTTCCCTTCCTGCTTGTGCAGAGGATAAGAAACTTCAGGATGTTTTGCATGCTACTGAACAGGTTAACAAGCATAGCTTACATTGTGGTTTTGATGCTTTGGATGCTTCTTGCAGGGCTGCTGCCTCTGGTACTGTGATTAGGAGACATGCCTGGCTTTGTGAACAAAGTTTACCTGAACAGGTTAAGGCTAAGTTATTAGATGCCCCTGTTCAACAAGATGTTCTTTTTGGTTCTAAGGCTGAGGAAGTTATTAAAAAGATGGAAGAAAAGGCAAAGTCCATGCAGACTGTAAAAGATTTCTTGCAAGTTCAGCCTGCTAGATTTTCCAGGAATTGGCCCTCAAAAAATTGGTCCTTTCCCACGTCTGACAGGCCTCAAAGGGGAAGATATAGGCGCTCCAGAGGTCGTGGTCAAGGCCAGACCTCTTACAGATCTAGACAATGGACTGCTTCTTCACCTAGAAGGGGAGAAGACAGATCCCAATCTCAAAGAAAGCAAACTCAATGACTCTCTCGGTTGGGCTTCAGGACCCCTTCACCTGGACGCCCCTCTCGGAGGAAAACTGTCTCTTTTTTTACAGAAATTGACTCATATTACCCAGGACAGATGGGTATTGGACGTGATTTTAAAAGGTTACAAATTCCACTTTCACACTTTACCAAGGACTCACGGTTGGCCAGATCTGCCAAAACTTCAATGGTCAGAGGCCTTAACTCAAGTGGATGCTCTTCTGGCCATGAGAGCCATAGAGCCTGTTCCACTCTCGGAAATGGGAAAAGGGTTTTATTCAAGACTGTTTCTGATTCCCAGAAAACAAAACTCATGGAGACCTATTCTGGACCTTTCTGTGTTAAACACCTTTTTGGAAATTCCAAAGTTCAAGATGCTTACTCTGCAACAGCTAATTCCAATGCTCTCTCAGGACGCTTGGATGGTGACATTGGACTTAAAGGAAGCCTATTTGCATATCCCCATCAGACAAGAACGCAGGAAATTCCTCAGGTTCAAGGCAGGTTCGAGGCACTTTCAATTCTCTGTTCTGCCCTTTGGTTTATCTACTACGCCCAGAGTCTTCACCAAGTGCCCGGCACCAGTAGTGGCTTACTGCAGACTTCAGGGGATCCAGATTTACCCCTATTTGGACGACTGCCTTATTCAGGCAGACAGCAAAGATCTTCTGCTTCAACATCTGGACTTTGTTCAACGTCTTCTCCTCCTACTGGGATTCTCAGTGAACATAAAAAAGTCACATTTGATCCCTTCTCAACAAATGGTATTCTTGGGAGCCCTCTTAAATACAACCTTACAAAGGGCCTACCTCACTCCAGAAAAACAAACTCAGCTGGCTTCTACTTTCAACACCTTGGCAACTCTATCTCAGCTCACTGCAAGGAAATTCCTGCAGGCTCTGGGCTACATGGCTTCCTGCATTCTGTTGATTCCAAACGCAAGGCTTCACATGAGAAAGCTTCAATGGTATCTGAAAAGTGTATGGTCACAGCATTACCACGATCTGGATATTCTGATTCCTCTGATCCCCTGCCTTCAGAAGGAGTTCCTCTGGTGGTCCAGGGCATGCACTTTAAACGAAGGAAAACCTTTTCGTCTCCCTCAACCTACTCAAATCCTAACCACGGATGCCTCGGATTATGCTTGGGGAGCACACTTTCTAGACAATTGCCAGCAGGGAACCTGGACAAAGGACCATCTTCACTGGCACATCAATCTGAAGGAAATGTTGGCAGTTCAAAATGCCCTTCTAGCCTTCAAACACCTTTTACAACCAGGGCCTCTGCTAATTCTCACAGACAACACCACGGTCATGTGGTACATCAACAAGCAGGGGGGTTCTCATTCATACCCCCTTTGCAGACTAGCTATGGTTTTATGGGACACAGCTCTAAATTTGAATCTGCATCTCCAGGCTCAATTCATTCCAGGGAAACAGAATCTCTTAGCAGACAGCCTGAGCAGAAACATTTCAGATCCTCACGAATGGATGCTAGACACCAACTTGTTCAACAGGATTACTGCAGTTTGGGGATGTCCCCAGATAGATCTGTTTGCATCCCATCTCAATCATCAGCTGCCTCGCTTTTGCACCAGGTCCTTCCACAAAACAGCTTGGAGAGTGGATGCCCTGTCCTTCAGCTGGAGAAGCCTTTCAGCATATGCCTTCCCTCCTCTTCCTCTACTGCCTCTGGTATTACTGAAGATAAAACAGGACAAGCCCAAGTTCCTCATCTTGATTGCTCCAAATTGGCCTCGACAGTTTTGGTATCCAACCTTAAAGCTCCTGTTCTCGGGGCCTCCTTGGATTCTCCCACTGAACCCTTCACTTCTGTCCCAACATCAGGGTCAGTTACTACATTCCAATCTCAAGACCCTTTGCCTGGCAGCTTGGCTCTTCAAAGGAATTTGATTTCCTCTAGTCTTCCCAAACAAGTTTTGGATGTTCTTTTGGAAGCTAGACGGCCTAGCACTAGGAAATCCTATGCCTCTAAATGGAAGAGGTTTTCTATTTGGATGCAGGACCGAGGCTCTGATCCTCAGGTTCCTGATCTCTCTTCTATTTTGCTTTACCTTTCGGAACTTTTATCTAAAGGACTTTCCTTTTCCTCCATTAAGATTCATGCTTCTGCTATCTCTGCGCATTTCAGTTCTGATCCTCCTGTTTTTTTCACATCCTTTGGTGAAGCAGTTCTTGAGAGGGGCTAAAAATTGCGCCTCCAAGGACCCCTCCTGTCCCTGCCTGGGATCTTAATTATGTTTTAGAAAAACTTACTTTGCCTCCTTTTGAGCCTGCTGCATCTTCAGATATTAAGTTTCTATCCTGGAAGACTGTTCTTTTGTTAGCATTGACCTCTGCCAGAAGGGTCTCAGAGTTGCAAGCTCTCATGGCTGTGGAACCATACCTTATTTTCCATCAGGACAGAGTATCCTTGAGGACCAATCCTACTTTCATGCCTAAGGTGATTTTGAAAGTGGCTTTAAATCAGACAATTCACCTTCCTACTTTCTTTCCAAATCCTCAAAATAAAGGGGAAAGGATTTTGCATTCATTGGATGTGCACAGACAGTTACGATTTTACCTGGACAAGACTAAAGATTTCAGAAAGTCTAACCAATTGTTTGTTTCCTTTGCCTCCAGTTCTCTTGGAAAACCTATTTCTAAACAAACTATTTCCAAATGGATTGCTTATGGAATCAGATTTTGTTACACTCATCATGGGAAACAGTTTCCAGGGACCATTAGAAGTCATTCTACTAGAGCAGCTGCCACTTCTACAGCTTTCCTCAGAGGAGTCCCTACCAAGGATATCTTGGAAGCTGCCACTTGGAGTTCTGTGCATACATTTTCCAAGCACTACAATCTCCCCTTGTTTTCTAAGTCTAGGGCAGGCTTTGCCTCTGCTGTCTTGCAGGGTATTCTTGCCTCCCCTTCTTCTATCTAAAGCCTCCTCCCCCTCTACACTGCTTTGGGATTCCACCCTACAGTTATGACTGCAACAGTGAAACACGAAGAACATAGTACAGTTGTGTACACTTACCATAAATGTAGATGTTCGAGTGTCTTCACTGTTGCAGTCGGGGTTTCCCTCCCTCCTATCCCCTCTGTTTTTCTATCTTTTCCTTTTTTGTGGTGTATTTGTGTTTCCTTGTTGGATTCATTTTTGATTTGTTGGGGACTTCTGACATCTAGGGCAAGAAAGGCTGGAGAAGATGGCGTCGGCTGAGGGCTATGTACCAAAGCGTACTGACGTCAGGATACTAGCTTATACAGCCGATGCCGGACCCAGACTTTGGGATTCTGGCCGACCTCGGGCTGCCTGCCGGCAGGAGCACCCTACAGTTATGACTGCAACAGTGAAGACACTCGAACATCTACATTTATGGTAGGTGTACACAACTGTACTTTCCTCAGAGGGGCCATAAATTTGAGACCACTCAGGAGAGCTCCAACCCCAGCCTGGGACCTTAACCTTGTTTTGGAGAAACTCACTCTACTTCCTTTCGAGCCAGCTACTACTGCAGACTTAAAATTTCTTTCTTGGAAAACAGATTTTCTTTTAGCAATCACTTCAGCTAGAAGGATTTCTGAATTACAGGCCCTTATGGCAGTGGAGTCTTTCATCATCTTTCATGCGGACAGGGTGTCCCTCAGAACCAATCCATCCTTCATGCCCACGGTGGTATCCGGTGTGGCTCTTAATCAGTCTATTCATTTGCCAACCTTCTTTCCCAATCCACAGAATAAAGGGGAACAGATATTGCATTCCTTAGATGTGCACAGACAACTTAGATTCTACTTGGACAGGACTAAACCTCAAAGGAAATCTGACCAACTGCTGGTGGCATTTGCTACAGGGGCAGAGGAGAAGGCTATTTCAAAGCAAACCATTTCCAAATGGATAGGCCATTGCAATCATTTCTGTTACAAGCACCATGGAAAACCTATCACTCAGGGGAGCAGACCTCACTCCACCAGGGCTGCATCGTGTCCCTACCAGGGGCATCCTAGAAGCTGCTACCTGGAGTTCTGTGCATACTTTCACCAAGCATTATCATTTGCCAATTTTCTCTAAATCCAGAGCTGGCTTTGCCACTGCAGTCTTGCAGGGCCTTATAGCTGGTCCTAATGCTATCTGAATTCCTCCTCCCAACCATAGCTTTGAGAATCTACGCAAATGTAATGACTACAACAGTGAAACACGAAGAACATAGTACAGTTGTGTAGACTTACCATAAATGTAGATGTTTGAGTGTATTTACTGTTGCAGTCCTGGTTACCCTCCCTCCAGCCTCCTAACTTCTTTTGGCTATACCTCTGCTTTCCTTTACTATGCTTAAAAGCCTTTTTGGTGCATTTGCTTTTTTGGTGGAGGTATATCATTGTAATTTTTATATTTAATTTCTCCCCATTAGGGGGGTACCTGACATCTGGGGCAAGAAAAACTGATGTAATGGCGTTGGCTGCATGTTTTATACACCTGACGTCATGGAAGAAGGGACATTAACCGAAGCAGGAGCCAAGACTTTGTTAATCAGGCTGACTGAGGGCTACCTGCAAGCAGATAACCCAAATGTAATGACTGCAACAGTGAATACACTCAAGCATCTACATTTATGGTAAGTGTACACAACTGTACTTTTTTAATACGTCATTGCTGAATCCACACATGGATAGCCTGCCCAATTATATTACATGTTAATTGTTTATGTGGGTGTGAATGACTTGCAGTTTACCACTTTAGATTATATGAAGAGGGACACCATGGTGCTCTCCAGGTATGTCTTAAGATTGAAAGAAAACTAGTCTTGAGAAGTATCCTGTCATCACGAACAATAATGCCACAGTATAACTAAAATGTGATTGATTTTAACAATTAGATTTGTTATCAGTGTCATTCTGACGGGGTTCACCCAGTGTCAGACTTTCGTTAAGGTAGAAGACAGTTCCCATCTATTTCACCAATCAGAGCATTCACATACTAACCTAGTAAACAGAAATTCAAATCTGGCAAATATCAGATCAGATGTTGTTAATCTTCATTCCATTCATCACTGATGGGATGTCGGTTCCATCCCCTGAATTGAGCAGCTTTATACCAAGCTCGCAACAGCCAAAAACTCTTGAGCTAAGCTATTACCCATAGTACCCTTCTCCCTGTTACCTCAGATCTCGTTTGCCACGTAGCCGTAAAGCCGCGTTCAAGCCGTCTCTCAAGGTAAGTTCAATTTTTTTGACTTTTTTTACTTTGTCTGAATTTCACTGAGTGTATTAGCCTATTTTTCTCTCATATTTCTAGTTTCTTACATATCTTGATCTATCACTAGCTTTTACCCTCTTTACCTTTTGGTAGTCTTGGTGCCATTGGTGGTTTGGCCTTTCTCCCTACCCTTTGTGTCTTTGTGGTATTTCTTAAATACCATCACTGGTATTTCTTTCCTTTTCTCTTTACCTAAAAAAAAAAAATTGTTTATCATTATGTCTGAAAAGAAAGTTATGGCTGGGTTTAAGCAGTGTCTTATTTGTAGTAGGAAAATGCCGAACAGTGACTTGCATAACTGCTGTATGCATTGTTTGGGGGTACCCCATCTCTTGGTGCAGCCCTCATGCACTATTTGTAAAGGATTCAGTCAGTGTACTTTGAATGAGCGCAAAAATAAGTTAATTCTGAAGGGCCTCCCTCCCAGAAAAAATAGGAAAAGACCACACTCTGTACCCTCTTCACCCTCCGGTGATTTGGGCAAGTCTGCCAAGTCTAAAATACCTTGGGTATCTTTGGAACCTAGGTCAGTCTCTACTGTACTGACCTTTGACGTAGTTAACTTCATTTTAGCTGCGACCTGTGGGAATATGGATCCGTATCAGATCCGAGCCGGCAACTTTTTTTCTAGCATCTGCTCCAAGCTCCGAGCTCCTCCCCTTACCCACAATGCCCTACCACCTCCTATCTTCCCTCGGATCTCGTTTGCTGTGCCACTAGTGTGCATCGTGGTCTCCTTTGCTCTGAGCTATATAGCGATAGTAAATGGAAATTTTGTCTTTCATAGTGTGTTTGTGTAGGATTACCCTTCCTCCCCTTCTGTAGTAGAGCGTTGGTCATTAGTGTTTAAAAAAAAAAAAAAGTTTTGTTGGTAGTAGTGTAGTTTTCAGGCCTACCCTTCCCCTACTTGTGTGTGTGTGTGGTTTTCTTTTGTGGGAAGGTAGTATCCTTACCTTTGAACGCAGGACTATGGCTGATCAGACAAAGCCTGTATTCAAAAAATGTACAGAGTGTGGCCATAAGCTTTCCCCTACTGATGGTCACACTCTGTGAGTGATATGTCCAGGAGTAGCACATCTATCTACCTAGTGTGCTGTTTGTTCAGGATTCAACCCCAGGGCCCTTAGGGATCGCAAGGCCAAGCTAGTCACCAAAGGCCTTCTCCCAGTTGCCATGCTGGATTCTGCCTCGGCCTCAGTCTCTGATACACCCCCCCCTGCCCCCCCAGACAGGGACTCAACCTCCCTCTTCGTCTGGCGATGGGTCCTCTAAGGACAGATCTTCGGTCAGCGAGGCTGACAAAGATAAAGAAAAGGAGAAGGAAAAACGCAGAGAAGAAAGGGAGAAAAAGAAAGACAGACATTGCAAGAGATCCCCAGACAGGGAGCTCTTTCTTATCCCTCCATCCAAGTCCAGGAGGCCTGTTTCTCCTCAGCCTCAGTCACCAAGTTTCTCACTGGAGCCGTTGGAACTTTCGGACCTGAGGCCCTCCATCCCTCTGCGCAGACCAGCCAGATCCAAGTCGGTGGCGTCTTCGAGGTCGACTCGGAGCCTATCTGAAATGGATATGCACAGGATGATGCTGAGATTTCTTCAGACCCAAATTCAGATGGGAGTCTTGCCAGGTCCCTCTCCCTCTGGAGGGGCGACCTGCATGCCTCTTTTCCACTCCATCTCTCCTTCCCCGATCCATGCTTCTGCTTCCTGGCTTTAGGATCCGAGGTTTTTCGGAACTGGTAGCTCGGCGCTGACAGTTCCTCCAACCTCGACTCTGGCTGTTACCTTGAGTTCCTCGGATCCAACCTGCTCAGATCCGAGTGACTCTCTGAGCCGCGGACAGGGAGTCGGACCCGGGGGAGTGGATTCTTCGGCTCCGACCCTTTCGGATCCGATCTGTTCCCTCGGACCTCAGACTACCCTGTCATCGGCCCTGGTCCCCGCTTCGGATCCGGGGAGGACTTCTCCTTCGGCCTTCAAAGTGGTGGAGAGGGTTCTCTCCCAGGGATGGAAGAATATGAGAGGCCACTATGAAACATTTCTGCCAAATATTCTAATATCTGAGGTATGCTCATTACTGATGCATCCTGGCCCTTTTTGGCATTCCAGATGATGAATCTCTTCCACTTGGCCGAATAGGTTTTTCTGGTGGAAGGTCTGCGTGCTTCCAGCAAGATTTCCTGAACCTTTTCGGAGAGGGCGACATGGGACAAGGTCATGTAACCCTCCAAGCTGTCAGTTGTAATGTTTGCAGGTTTTGATGAACAGTCCTGTAATTGTGTTGAGTTAGGAGCAGAGGCCATTGGGGCAAGGGCCACGGTTTGGTGTGAGTTATGCTCAGTAGCAAGTGATACCAATGCTGCCTCGGCCAGTCCGGAGCTATCAATATTCCTTTTGGTTGCTCTGCTTTGATCTTCAGTAACACCTTGGTCAGTAGTGGTAGAGGAGGGAATGCATAGATTTTTAGGGTATTCCAGCTGAAGGAAAGAGTATCCGTTCTCCAGGCTAGAGGATGGAGTGTCCTTGAGCAGAACCTGTCCAGGTGGTGATTGAGATGAGAAGCAAAGAGATCTATGTCCGGTTTTCTCCATGCAGTTGTTATTTGTGAGAAAATGTGCAGATGCAGCATCCATTCGTGTGGATCCACGAAATTTCTGCTCAACCTGTCCGCCAGAACATTGTCCTTGCCTGGAACAAACTGGGATTGCAAATGGATGTTCAGTTTCAGGGACTTTTCCCAAAGAGCCATTGTTAGTCTGCAGAGGGGATACGAGCGAGTGCCTCCTTGTTTGTTTATATACCACATGACAGTGGTGTTGTCTGTCCTTATTAGCAAATGGCCCTGTTGAAGAGATTTTCCAAAGGCTTCTATTGCATGCATCACTGCCAACATCTCTTTTTGATTTATGTGCAGAGGCATTTCCGTGGGAGTCCATTGACCTTGAATGCATCTGTCCTCCATGTGTGCCCCCCATCCATGATCTGAGGCGTCTGTTGTAATGGCTTGACTTGCTTGAACTTTGTTGAAAGGCACACCTTGGTTTAGATGGCTTGCTTGAGCCCACCACAGAAATTCCCTTTGCAGGCATGGAATGAGTGGTATTACGTCTTCTAGGTTGTGGCTGTGTTGAGACCATAAGCTTTTTAGGTACCATTGTAGCTTTCTCATGTGCATTCTTGCCAGAGGAATCAGAAGAATGCAAGATGCCATGAAACCCAGGGCCTGCAGGATCTTCCTTGCGGTCAGCTGGGTAAGTTTTGCTAGGCTTTTGAAGTAATCTGGTAAATGCTGTTGTTTCTCCTCTGTGAGGAAAGCCATTTGTGATTGTGTGTCCAGGTTTGCTCCTAGAAAAATAATCCTTTGAGATGGCAATAGTCTTGATTTTTGAATGTTGACTGTGTATCCCAAAGCCTGTAGCAACTGAATGACATAGTCCAAGTTTTTTATCAAGGTTTGTTTGCTGTCTGCTTGTATGAGGCAGTCGTCCAGGTAATGGTATATGTGAATCCCTTGGAGTCTGCAATGTGCAACTACTGATGCCAGGCATTTCGTGAATACTCTGGGCGCAGTAGATAAGCCAAACGGCAATGCTGAGAATTGATAATGCTCTGTTCCTGCAAGAAATCTCAGGTATCTTCTGCAGCTGTGTCTGATTGGGACATGCAGGTATGCCTCCTTGAGGTTCAGAGTAACCAGCCAAGACCCCTTGCCCAGCATGGGAAGGAGTTGCTGTAACGTCGGCATTTTGAATTTTGGCACAATGAGAAAGGTGTTTAGAACGGACAAGTCCAGTATAGTCCTCCATTGCTTTTCTTTTCTTGGAACAAGGAACAGTCTTGAATAGAATCCCTGGCCTTGTTCCTGAGGAGGAACCTTTTCTATAGCTTTTATTTGTAACAGCTTTGAAACTTGTAAGAGAGCCCATATGTCAGGACTGCAGTTGCATATCTATCGGACATCTACATTTATGGTAGGTACAAAACTGTACTTTCTCCTTCGGCCTTCAAAGTGGTGGAGAGGGTTCTCTCCCAGGGATTGAGACCCCAGCCCATTCCCTCGGATACCACCCAGGCCCCCCTGGATTTGGCAACGACTCCTTTCATCCTGTCTCAGGGACAGCCCATGCCAGAGGATCCCCAGGTCATTTTCCCCGAGGAAACCCCTGCAGCTCGCGGATCCCCTTCTGAAAGTCCCACTGAAGAGGGCCACTGCAAGCGCAAGTGCAAAAGGAGGCACCTGGACTCACCCGAGTCCCTCATCACTGACTTAGATGAAGGAGAAGGTTCCCCCAGGTCACTTCCCGAAGACGTTTCCTTCGGAGAAATTATGGAAATCCGCCGCCAAAGGGGAGGTTGGTCAGCCCCAAAACCTTCTGGGGATGAGTCAGTGTTCCTGGAGGCCTTTGGCACGGGCCCATCTACTTCCTGGGTGTCCCCACCAGCAGACCCCTTGGTGGACCTCATCACCACGAGGGCATGGAAGGAGCCCATCGCCATAGAGCCCATTCGCAAGCATCCTGACACGGTCTTATCTCCTCCTTCGGATAGACAACCCTGGTCGAAAGGAGCCCTGGTGGATGCTATGTTGGTCGCAGCAGCCACAAGGAAGGAACTAGCACAGGAGAGTTCCTTAGTCCACCCTCCAGACAAGGATTCCAGGTCAGTGGATAGGTTTGGGAAGCTCGTATACTCTTCAGCGACTTTTTCTATCTGTGCGCTGAACTATTTGGCACATGTGATTCGACTACAGCGAGACCTTGCTTCGGAATTCACTGAGTCGCCCCCAGAGTCTTTATCGCCGCAGGACAAACAGCTGTTTTCGGCAAAAATGTCCACTCTGAAATCAGTCTCGAATACATCTATGCAGCTACTTTCTTATGCCATGGAAGGAGCAGCTAGAGCAGCTGGGACAGGCATAGCCTTGAAGCATCATGCCTGGCTCCGATTGTGTCAGTTCGCGGACCCTTTCAAGGCATCATTTATCAATGCTCCCTACAATGGCTCTTCCGTCTTTGGGAAGACAGTACGTGACACACTGGTCCAGAGCGAAAAGGACAGGAAGACTTTATCTGCCGTCGGAGTCCACTTCTCTAACCTTCACCGGTCCTTCTCTAGGAATCAAAGAGGGCAGAAGATGTGGTTTCGAAAATCTCAGTTTTCCCGGGATTCTCAGGACAGCTATTCCCCCAGAGGAAAAGGGGGGCAAAATTGACGCCGACCCACAGGTAGAGAGGGTTCCAGGAACTTCGGGTCTAGGGAACCCTTTTCTGCTAGACCCGGTCAGCAGCCCTGAAGGGTTGCCCGACTGTCCTACTCTGGAGGCAGTCGGGGGACGATTGTCCTTACACCTAGCAGCATGGGAGTCCGTTACGACAGATCGCTGGATTCTTCAGATAATATCCAGAGGTTACTCTGTTCCTTTCTTTGCCTCTCCAAACATTACAAGACGCCTCCCGGATGTTCAACCCACTCACAGGGAGGCCGCAGCTCTAGAGGTTTCAAAGCTGCTTATCAAACAAGCCATCGAAAAGGTTCCCCCCGATCAGTCCGGATTAGGCGTCTACTCAAGGTTCTTTTTGTTGCCAAAAAAGATGGGGGACCTCAGGCCCATTCTAGACCTGTCCACATTAAACCTGTCGGTAGCAAAACATAAATTCCGGATGGTCACTCTAGAGTCCATTCTACTTTATCTCCGAGAGTGCGACTGGATGTACTTGTTAGACCTTCAGCATGCTTACTACCACATCAAAATACACCAAAGCTCCAGGAGGTTTCTGCGCTTCCGGCTGGGAGCCAGTCACTTTCAGTTCAGGGCCCTACCCTTTGGTCTCACCACAGCCCCCAGGGTGTTCACCAAGGTAATGGCAGTTGTAGCGGCCCACCTGAGGCTTCAGGGTATTCAGGTGATGTTCATCGTGTTACCCTGCTGCAGTCATCACACTTGGGTTATCTTGTCGTCAGGCGGTCCCGCAGTCGGCCGAGGTCGGTTGCTGTCGCTTCATCCCTGACATCAGAGCGCCAGTAGTATATATATTGCAACCGACGCCATTTTCTTCAGTTTTCTTGCCGCTCGGTGCCCGAAGCAGAAGCAGTTCGTAAGTGCCAGTCGGCCGACTCCTGAGATTTTCTAATTCGAATTTCAGACCGAAGTCTTCTATAAAGCTAAGTACCCCGTTGGGGAAACTTTTCTTGCCTCAGACCGATGTCAGAAAAAGTTAACAATTGTATTTCTTGTGGGAAGCAAATACCTCATAAGGATTTTCATTCTTATTGCATACCTTGCCTAGGCCCTGATCACGACGTCACTTCTTGTCGTTTTTATGCTAGATTTAATAAACGTACTATTAAAAGATGTTTTGATTTCACACAACACTTTTTTGGCAGAAAATTTAATTATAACATGCCGTCGGAGCTACCGACTACCGGCGTGCACAAAAAGCGCAGGGACAAGGACCGACAGCACAGGCCTAAGCCCGATTCTGAGGCCTCGGTTGATCTGGTCTCAGGTTATCAGTGAGGCTCCGCAGCCTCACCGCAGTTCTGGAACCCGAGACCGCTACAGATATTTTGTCGGAATGTACTAGGCCGATGCAGCCTTTTACTTCAGGCCCTACCGACGATTTACCTTCCAAGGACGTCGGTACTTCTGAAACGCCATCGGTTTCTGAAGGCGTTTTCAGACCGATGACTCTTACAGTCAAAACGTTTTCCAAGTCGAAGACTCCTCCTAAATCGAAAAAGGCTTCACTTCAGTCTCCTGTTCAAGGCCCTATGCCTAAGAAACAGATGCTCAAAATGGCAGAAGATTTGATTTCTCTTATCAGGGGTTCACAGCCTCCTCCTGACAAAAGGCCTAGACAAGAGGAAGATTCTGCTTCCTCTGAACAACTGTCTATTTCTTTGGATTCCTCTGAGGACCAAGACCATTCCTTCTCTCCTTATGAAGATTCTGATGCTGAGGAATCTATTCCCTCAGCTTCCTCTCCAGAAGATTACTCTTTTGGGGAAACTTTACACACTATGAGGGAACATTTTCACTGGGAAGGTCAGGATTACTCTGATTCCAAGAAAAGGCTGAGAGAGTTTCTTTTACTCCCCCAACACAGACCTCTAGCCATCCCTCCTGTTTTGGACATTGTGGATGATGTCTATTTAGAATCCAGTTTCAACCCTGACTCTCTACCTCCTGCCCCGGCCAAGCCTGACAGATACTACAGAGTACCAGATTCCCACAAATTCCTTTACAAAAGCCCAATAGCTGACCCAGAGACTATCTCCCAGGGTCCCAAGGGGGCTAAGGCTTCCATGGCTAACAATCCAGTACCTTCGGAAAGGGATTCAAGAGCACTAGACAGATGGGGGAAAAAGGTTTACAACTCAGCCACTTTAGCTATGAGAGCACTAAACTGTCAATTTCATATGCTTAAGTATCAGCGATTCCTGATTTCTCAGTTAAAACAAAAGATAACCACCTTACCTCAACAATCTGAAATGAAAGAAGTACAGGATTTGTTGCACGCCACCGAGCAGGTGGGCAAACATACCTTACAATGTGGGTTTGATTCTTTAGAGGCCTCCTGCAGAGCAGCTGTCACTGGATCAGTTATACGTAGGCATGCCTGGCTAAAAGAACAAAGTCTGCCTGATCATGTTAAAGCAAAACTATTAGATGCTCCCTTACAGCAGGATGTTCTTTTTGGTGTTAAAGCAGAAGAAGAAGTTTTAAAGAAAATGGAAGATAAGGCAAAATCAATGCAGACAGATTTTCTACAAGTACAACCCCCTCGCTTCAGCAGAAACTGGCCAGCAAAAAATTGGTCTTTTCCAGCCACTGACAGGCCTCAGAGGGGTAAATACAGGCGCCCAAGGGGCAGAGGACAACCACAAGCTCAGTATAAGCTTCGCCAATGGAGCACTCCAACCCAGAAGGGAGGAGAAGACAGGTCTCAACCCACCAGAAGACAGATTCAAGGACTTGCACCTCAGCTGGCCAAACAAAGCTCTCTTGTCAGCCCCCTTGGGGGGAAAACTAGCACTATTTGCAGACAACTGGCACATGGTCACAAAGGACAAATGGGTCCTAGACATAATTTTGCGAGGATACAGATTCCACTTTTACACCTTGCCAATAAAAAGAGGAATGCCAAACCTGCCACAAAATCAAAGGGCAGAGGCTCAAAAACAAATTACAGCTCTCATGGCCATGAGAGCCATTCAAAGGGTACCAACTCAAGAGCAAGGCCAAGGATTTTACTCAAGACTCTTCCTAGTACCCAGGAAAGAAAATGCTTGGAGACCAATTCTGGACCTTTCAATTCTAAACACTTACTTACAAGTGCCCA